>NW_011495025.1:5697970-5708510 GCF_000754665.1 Bison bison bison | reverse complement strand
ATGAGGAACTAAAGTCAAAAGGCAGAATAGAGAGTGAGAAGCAGTGAGGGAGTAAAGTAAAAAGGGTCTTCGGTTTTGCAAAACATCTCCGGGGTTGCAAAACATCTCCGGGAAGGGCCAGCCTTCTGAAGGGGAGTGTTCGGTTCAATCGCTCATTGCTCATCCTGTCCGACTCTCTGTGACTCCATGGACTGCGCCATACCAGGCTTCCCTGTCCTTCACCGTCTCCTGGAGTTTGCTCAAACTCATGTTCATTGAGTCAGTGATGCCACCCAACCATCTCATCCTCTGTTGTCCCCTTCTCCTCCTGCCTTCAATCTTTCCCAGCATCAGGGTCTTTTCCAGTGAGTCAGTTCTTTGCATCAGGTGGCCAAAGTATTGGAGCTACAGCTTCATAATCACTCCTTCCAGTGAATATTCAGAACTGATTTTCTTTAGGATTGACTGGTTTGATCTTGCTGTCCAAGGGACTCTCAAGAGTCTTCTCCAGAACCACAGTTCAAAAGCATCAATGAAATGTGTTAGTCTCTTCTTTTTTGCAGTCATTCACAGAGGGGCAGGGTCAGATTATCTCTTTATGAGCTGAACAAAGGCACTTAAGTTTAACAGTGGAACAGAGTAGCAGGGTTCTTTGAGACCGGCCATTAGTGTGATTATAATAACTGCAAGGAAAAGCAACTCAAAGAAACATGGAGTCCGAATTATTTCTTCTCTGCAGCAGGTGTTTCATTTGAAACTCTTGACAAGAATGTTTCAAAGCTAAAAGCACTGTCCCTTCTTTAACTGTATAACATTGGTACTTTTATTAACTGCTAGTGACTCGTTTAATAAAAACAGTATTATTCCATAGAATCTGATAATATTTTTAAAATTGGGAAACTTACAGCAGATCATAAAGTGGTTAAAGGGCAGAATAAAAGGCAGAATAACAGTGACAGTCTTTATTTTCTTGGGCTCCAAAAATCACTGCAGATGGTGACTGCAGCCATGAAATTAAAAGACGCTTGCTCCTTGGAAGAAAAGCTATGACAAACCTAGACAGCATATTAAAAATCATAGACATTACTTTGCCAACAAAGCTATGGTTTTTTCCAGTAATCATGTATAGATATGAGAGTTGGACCATAAGAAAAGCTGAATGCCAAAGAATTGATGCTTTTGAACTGTGGTGTTAGAGAAGACTCTTGAGAGTTCCTTGGACTGCAAGGAGATCCAACTAGTCCATCCTAAAGGAAATCAGTCCTGAATATTCATTGGAAGGACTGATGCTGAAGCTGAAGCTCCAAACTTTGGCCCCCTGATGCGAAGAACTGACTCATTGGAAAAGATGTTGATTCTGGAAAAGATTGAAGGCGGGAGGAGAAGGGGATGACAGAGGACAAGATGGTTGGATGGCATCACCGACTCGATGGAGATGAGTTTGAGTAAGCTCTGGGATTTGGTGAAGGACGGGGAATTTGGGCGTGCTGTATTCCATGGGGTCACAGAAGGTCAGACATGACTGAGCGACTGAACTGAACTGATAAAGTGGCTTTTGGGCCCAGGTGATCTTGTTACTAAGTCCAAGTACTCTGCTCACTGAACAACAAACCAGTGAATCTGAGAGCTGAGGTGCCAAGACAAGGAATACAACTTTAATTTGGAAAGCTGGCTGACAGAGAAGATGGCAGACTATGTCTCAAAATAACTGTCTTGTTGGGGTCTGGATTGCAGGTTCTTTTATAGAACCAGAGAGAGGCAATGAGGAACTAAAGTCAAAAGGCAGAATATAGAGTGGGAGAGGCAGTGAGGAAGTGAAGTAAAAAGGGTCTTCAGTCTTGCAAAACATTTCTGGGAAGGGCCAGCCTTGGGAAGGGGTGTGTTGAATCTCTTCTTTCTCTCTCTTTTACTCCCTGTTTTTTTGGGGCAGTCATTCGCAAGTGGGCAGGGTCAGATTATCTTTCTATGAACTGAATAAAGACAGTTTAACAGAGTGGCAGGGGCCTTTGAGGCAGGCCATTATGTATGATTATAACAGCAACAAAAAACAAAGACAGTTCCAACATGGAGTCAGACTTGGTTCTTCTCTGTAACAACTCTTCTTCCTTTCTGGTTTTGGTGATCACTTTATGATGTATATATGTACATATGTAGATACATCTATAGCCTTTAGCCTTTTCAAAGGATGTCTGAGCTTTGGCATCAGGTTTCAGACAATATAGTGTGTGCATCATTTGTTATGAGCTAACAGTAGGCTAGGCAAGCAATCTAAGGAAGGGCACATTCAGGATTTCTTCACTTTCTAGTCAGTCTTCCGAATGCACTGTGTGTTGGATAGGCCTGGCGGGGAGAGTGTTCTTGTGCGGGCATAGGCAATTTGTGATAAAGTCTGCAGAGGAGGCAGGTATTGGGACTTAACCCTCTTTTTTCGTATCTTTATAAAATTGTTTCTCCTGGAGAACTTTATGTCTCTGCCTGTTTTGTTCTCTTTCTCTTTGTGGGTCTGAGCTTTTTTTTTCTGTCTCTTTGCTTTCTCTCACTCTCACGCTGTCTCCTTATTCAGTAGGTATTTCTTGGAATCAGCAGTTGAATTGACCTGATAGTTGAGACACAATCTGTGCAGGAATACTGAAATATAACCCAGTTTGTTTAGGGTTTTAAGCTGTTCTCATTTGCAACCATAAATGAAATATGAAGACAAAATTAATTAATTGAATCGAAAGGGGTTCAGAGAAATCCACATGGACAGAGGCATCTGGGGGGGATGGATATGGGTAGAGCTCTTGGGAGGACTGCTAAGGTCTGGATACTAGAAAACAGAGACGAGAATGTAACAAAAAGGGAAAGATGCTCAGTAAAGTTTGCAAGCAAAGAAATCTCATGATAGAAGTGGGTCTGTGGCACACTTTCTTTCTTCATCTTTTTTTCCTTTTCCACCATTTTTATCTTTTGCTGACAGTTGGGCAAAAGGCCCTGCAGGCCTGCAAGCCCAATCTCGAGGCTGAAGAAAAAATCTGGAGTCCGCAACAGAGGTGTCAGTGGCTTAATGGATGTGGGTTACATGTGTGAAGCAAGGTCCTGGGGTGATGTCTACCACCTGGGGTAGATAGCAGGCAGAACGTGGCGACTGTCTCTGCTATTGGGGAAAATGGGGAGGTGGGTACCAGTAATCAGGGGAATTGATGTGAGGTTGGCTCTTGGTTATCAGGGAAACCAGCAAGGGGGAGACATGCCCCTCAACACCCCTTTGATAAGCTATCTTAGTGGAAATGTTCTGACCTAGTCATGAGCAGGGGCCTGGCACAAGTATGTGGAAGGTCAGTTATATGAGTAGGGTGTGGGTGAAGCAGGCACAGGTTGAGGAGGGGTTGTACAGAGCGCAACAGCACAGCCATCTTGCGTGTCCCGACCATACGTTGACATATACTCACTCCTGGACATTGCTCATCCCATGAGTGGTCCTCAGAATCAGTGCAGAGAACGTGCTTTTGTTTAAAGTCAGTGGTTTCCTTTTCTCTTTCTTTGCGGTTGTTTGCCCCTAACTGACTTCAGGGCTGCTTCTACAAAACATTTTCCATAAGGATGTTCTGATGACATACAGATTCCTTAAAAGAAAGAGAGTACATAACTTCAAGGGAGTAATAAGGGGACCTACATTATTCTTTTACTTATATTACAAAACTCCATTATTCTGTTACCATGACTTTCTTAAAAAAAATAGCTTCTCTCTTTCTAAAAAAGTTTTTAAGTCTTTGTGTTGTAAAATGTGCTGTTGTTTTAAATACTGCCAGGCAGAGAGGGACTCCTATTCTTATTGCCAAGACACTGTGTTTGAAATTAGAATAGGGAATAGCTTCTGTGTTAGATGGAAGTTTGGGTTTCCACTTTCCTGGGTTGCTAACACTCCTTGAGCACACGGTGAGGCCATCCACACTGCTTTAGGCCCTGCTGTCCGTGGCTCTGTACTTGGTGTCAGGAGCCCCACCCCCTTGCTGTTGGACAGACTTCTGAGAAGCCAGTGTGGTTATTGCCACATTATTAATATTGCTGTCATAGTCCGGGACAGACAGAAAAAGACGTGAATTAGTGTTTGATTGTTTTTCCCCTTTATCTTTAATGTTGTGAGGGGTTTCCCTCATAGCTCAGTTGGTAAGGAATCTGCCTACAATGCAGGAGACCCCGGTTCGATTCCTGGATAGGGAAGATCCCCTGGAGAAGGGAAAGGCTACCCACTCCAGTATTCTGGCCTGGAGAATTCCATGGACTATACAGTCCATGGGGTCGCAAAGAGTCAGACACAACTGAGCAACTTTCACTTTCACTTAATGTTGTGAAAAGTAGAAGTGTTACCATCAAAGCATGTTGAGATCCTGGAAAGAAAGGTTGTATACGATGGTGAAAGATTAATCATTTCCTTTTGACTGTTACATGCCATAATCTTGTCACTGGGTATTTTCATAAATTAGTCTAAGAAAATGCAGTGAAAGAACCAAAAGAATAACACCTGCTGTATTTTTAACTTGAGCAGTTGTATATAGAGATGCTACTGGCATTGAAGCTGTTTTTATTGAGCTAACAGTAAGATATTTGCTGTCACCACTGCTCTGGAGGAAAATGACAGAAGGATACCAATTCTGTATCCATAATTTATTACATTCCATTTGGTCTTAAAATTGCTTTCTTTACTTGGACAAGAGCTGCAGACAGACAAATGATGAATTATAAACATCCAGGTAAAAGAACACCCTTGGATGATTGCTGGTGACTGCTGGCATCTTAGCTAAATCTTGCCACAACTGGTAGTCACATCTGGATAATACTGTACTGCATGACTTAAGTATTTCTCACACTCTGTAACATGGTGTTACTACCATCAATTAAAAAAAAAACAACCCACATGTCATTCTATATTCCTTCCAGTTTAACTCAAGTTAATCAAATCAAATGTAATCAATATCTTCCCCAGTTTCTTCCATATTAAAAAGAGGTTTGTATGACATGTGTGTGTACTCAAGTCGTGTCCTACTCTTTGTGATCCCATGAACTGCAGCACGCCAGGCCTCCCTGTCCATCACCAACTCCCAGAGTTCACTCAGACTCACGGCCATCGAGTCGGTGATGCCATCCAACCATCTCATCCTCTGTCATCCCCTTCTTCTCCTGCCCCCAATCCCTCCCAGCATCAGGGTCTTTTCCAATGAGTCAACTCTTCGCATCAGGTGGCCAAAGTATTGGAGTTTCAGCTTCAACATCAGTCCTTCCAATGAACACCCAGGACTGATCTCTTTAGGATGGACTGGTTAGATCTCCTTGCAGTCCAAGGGACTCTCAAGAGTCTTCTCCAACATCACAGTTCAAAAGGTACCTAGATTCTATAAAGGAATGTGAGAATAAAACCCACACATGACAAACACTTCTAGCTCCTTGAGATCAACTGAAGTTAGGAATGCTGAGACTTCACTTGATCTCTTGAGATAGTCTATGGGAGGTGTAATCTTTAATATCTTCATGGTATTTGTGCTGGGCTGTTACAGGAATAGCAGATAATTAAAATGCTAGTAACATTTCTCGAGTGCTTCCCATAGTTGAAGAAACTGAGGCATGGAGAGGTATAAGTTACTTGCTCAGGTTTACATGGTTAGAAGTCCAGAGTTCAAAAACCAGAGCCAAGTTTCAAAGCCATTTTGTTTGAGTGAGAGCTTAGGCTCTCAGCACATTGCCACTAAGAGGCCAAGACCAGAGGTTCAGGGTCCCTGTGTCCCTTTATCCCTTGAAGATAAATAACTTGAAGAGTTTGCTGTTTTCAGTTCAGACAGACTATGCAATTTTTTAAACACAAAGTTGGCATAGTTGAAAACATACTATATATGTATAAAATTGTATGTCTGAATTGTTTAACTTAGGTTGAGATAATGCTTATATCTATAAATTTATTATAAAGCCCTCATGGACAGTCTTAATAATGACTGCACAGCCTATGTGAATGTGTGTTTTCCCTACTTTCCCTTTTGAGTGTCTGGCTTGTTTCTATGTTCTTTTTTTCCTTCCCTTTCTTTCTCTTCCCCTTCCTTCATTTTTAATAAGACTGTATCAGACATCTTAACTATAAAACTTTGTTTTTAAAATTGCTCTTTTAATGATAAGGTCCCAAGGGTGAAATGGAATTAGTGTATATCATTTTGAATCTGTGGCTATTTTTGCTAAATTTATTTTGGTTATGAATTATACCAACTTATACATTATCATCAATGTATGAGAGTACTACTCTATTTCATCTAATCCTTAAAAATACTGAGTATTCTTTTTTTAAAATCTAGTCTAATAAGAAACTTGACTTCACTTGTAAAATTTTGTATTTCTCCCGTATATAAGCTACTTTACATATTCTACATAGCATTAATCCATTTTTCTGATGTTTACCTTTAAAGTATTTTTTCTTAAAAAAAGTGAATTAGGTAGAAGTGATCATTGCACAACATTTTAATGAATTAAATGCCACCGAATTATTCATTTTAAATGGCTAATTATGTTTTGTGACTTTCGTGTCAATAAAAAAATGTTTGTGTCCCTGTGTATGCACGTGCAGATGTGTCTGTGTGTGCTTGATGGTAAAGTCTGAGTCCGGGAGAGCTGCTGTACTGTGCTGGGCTGTGAGTGTCAGCCTGCTGCAGTCTCCTGCATAATGCTCATAGAGACTGAGTTGAATGCGTAGTGCACGCTGCCTTTCTTTCTGCCAGTTATGTTGGGTGTTGCTTACTAATTTGGGTCTATAATGGATTAAAAGTGGTTTATGAGTGAGAGTGTTTGACCTGCCTTAAAGAGAGGGTATTCTGCTACATATTAACATGCAAGTTTTATGGCTGCCTGAGGAACTATCAAATAAGCAATTCAGGAAACAGAGGGGAAAGATCAAGCTAGTTAGGAAATGGTGGAAATTGCTTGACATTATGAAGGGCATCATATATGTGCTTGTATCCTGAGAAAAGTGGCCAATAGTGGTATGAATGGTAGCTAGAAAACCCCATAGCTGAAGTTGTATGTATAAGTGAAAGAAAGATCCAGACCTTGCCGGAGGCCTGGACCACTTAGTACTGTCCTTTCAGGATGTGTCTTGCTGCCCTAAACAGGATTGCAGTATTTCCTTTTTTAAAGTAGTCTGCTGACATCTTTTATATAATTCTCTATTAAGACAAAATGATTTTCATATGATTTATATGAACTTTTTTTTGTATTTGTATTTTATTGCACATTTTATTCCATTTGCTGCTTGCTTTTAAAAATGTGAAGTCTTTTAAAATTTTTATAACCTCTTAATTTTTGTGTTGTCATGTCTGTTGATTATTTCTTTTGGTCTTAAATCACTCTAGACTTAACCTTTCCCTGTCCAGTAATTAGTAAATGCGTAATAATATATTTTCTTCCATTAAAAATTTTCTTTTGAGTCTGTAGTTTAAGATAAAATCTTAACTGTTTCCATATTAGTAAACAATTAGGTGAAGATTAGGGTAGTTATATGGTTCTAGATCCAGTTTGGGTTTTGATTTGAAGTGTAGTAAATAACATGTTAATATGGGAAGAATTGACACTTTTGTGATATTCAGTCTTACCTTCCAAAGGCTTGTTTTTTACATTTCTTTGTGATATTCTATTTTTTTTTCTTTTCATAGGTTGCATACATTTTTAATTGAGGTTTTTATAAATATTTTTATTTTATATACTCTGAGAGCCTTTTGCATGTATTTTTACCATTATTAAAGTGCCTAGAAATAATTAGTGGTTTTTATATGTTTATCCGGTAACTGATCAGTTCCTCAAACTTACTGAATGTGATAGCTTTCAACTGATTCTCTTGGGCTTTCTATATAAAATCACATCCCTTCCAAAATTTTTTATTTTCCCCACTAATTACACACCTTATTTGTTTCACTCATTTTTGTTTTTGTAGGACCTAGAAAAACAAGTCTTTTATTCCTAGGGATAAGAAATGAATATTGAATTTTTAGGTTTTTTTTTGCTTCTGTTCCAGTTAGGCATGATTATCATTTACTTCTTCTATAATAAATTATTTTGATTTTCTCTTTTTGTTGTCTTGACCCTAAGGAAGATTGTTACATTAAGGTTTTACTCAACTATTGCAATTAGCAACAGGTCAGAGCTTCCTTCCATTCCCTAAGGTAAATGGGTCTAATGTTACTTCTGAATAATTTTAACCCTTAAGGGAAATGAAAAAAAAAAAAAATCTGTTTAAAATTTGTGGGGAGTCACTTTCAATTTTATACTTAATTTAGAATGCCCAGATATAAAGTTGAAATAGCCTTTATATGCATAATGTTTTTTATTCTTTCTGGGAGGAAATCAAAATCTGATTTTTATATTGAGGAAGAAGACCTTTTATTGAATTTATTTGTTTACAAATGAAAGGCCACATTCTTAAACAATAAAATCATAAGAATATAATGAAAAAAAATCTTAAGAATATAATGTATTTTCTCCCTTTTTGTAACTTACGAGAGGACTGAATTTCAAATCTTCCTCTTTTATCTTTCATATAATAATAACAATGTTAATAACAGCTGAAGTACTTTGAGCATTTAGTGTCAGATGCTGGTCTATGAGCTTTATGTAAATTAACTAGCTTGTTCTCCATAATAACCTGTGAGGGAGGAATTGTTACTATCCCCTTTTATAGATAAGGAGAAACTAAACACAGATTAACTGAATTGCTTGAGATTCATCGATAATAAGAGGCAGATCTGGGATTTCATTCCAGGCAGTCAGAGAATGAGTCCTTTTGTTTTTTGAAAATACAGTTTTATTAACACCACAGTGGTAAACAATTTTATGCTTAAATTTCCTTATAGATCACACAGTTCAAAACCCACAAAGAAGCTAAGAGTCTTTACGTTAAATGTGTCCTCCTAAAAATCCTTTGCTGTATGCCAATCTGTTCCCGAGCAGTAAAATTTGATTATGCACCATTTTATATTAATATGTCACATTTACATAGCAAAATAACGAAGGCACAGCTAACACAAGCAAACTGAAACCCTTTCTACTTCTGAGCTGCGGATGGGGACACACAGTTGGATTGGTTCTTCAAGTATATATTTTTTCCCAAACATTAGCTTCAGTGAAGAGTTCTGATAATTTTCACAGCTACATTCTAAAAGCTACAAGACAAAAAGACATCACACAATTCAAAGTACATAACATTGGATACACATGCTTTACAGACTTTACTAGAATTCTACATTTTTTCAAGTAAATTAATACTTCTAAAATATTTGATAAGGGGATTTAATGCTTAAACAATTGGGATTTGTTTTACACCTTTGTAAATAGACATTACCAAGAAAACACATAAACACGAGACCGTAAATAATGAACACACACGTTGACAATATTGTACAGGTCATACACCCTCCTTCTCAGAACCAAATATTCAGAACAGTCTTTAGAATCTGAAGTGGCAGTTTTCTGAGCCTCATTAACAGTATTGTCATGATCTCCAGCACCGGGTTCCTTCGTCCCATCTCTCTTCTCTGAAGTGTAAAGCTAATGTTACAAAAACAAAGTCTTAAAGATGAGATCTGTTTTGAGTTCTGCTGCTGCTGCGCTGGAAAAATGCAAAAGAAATGGACGAATTCGGCATTGAGAACACGTTCGATCTCGGCTTGGGTGTTCCGTGCCTAGTGCGATACTGTGACGAAAGGATTTTCAAAGTGACGTTCTTTAATTCACATCTACTTGACACCCTTATTAAGTCTCAACTCCAGTCCTCACAGAAGAGATCATGAAAAATCATTTTAAATTTAACTCATTTTCAACACCTGTTGGTATATTTGTGTTCAAATTGGAAATCAAATTTGAGACGCGCTGGGCATAATCTGATTGCGTCAATTTCATAGTATTTTAGGAATGTCAGAATTGATTCCTACTGTACTTTGGTCCAAAACCTGAGCCGTTCAATTCCACCAATGTGTACAAAATAATAGTAATCGGGGTTTTAAATCTGCGTCGTCATTCTCCTCTGCACTCTCTGCCCCGCTTATTTCTTGGCGTCATCAGGCACTGCAGAGTGGGGACCCTCATCTTTGGCGGCAGCGGTCCCCGCAGCCTCTGCTGCAGGCTCTTCTTCCTCCTCGTCCTCCTCCTCTCCCTCCTCCTCATCCTCGTACTCGTCATCATCATCCTCCTCCTCATCACCCTCTAAGGTCCATGCACACCCCTCCATCTCACCGGTGAGCTCTTGGATCTTAGCAAGTAAGGGCTTATAGATATCGTTATACTTTTTCTCCAGAGCCTGGAATTCCTTGTCAAATTTGGCTTCTATCTTATCGCATCGCTTCTGCAGCTTTTTGAGGGCCAGGACTCGGCATTTTACCGAATTAGGCAGGCTCTCGATAAAGTCATTTCTAGGCTTTGGTGCATTCTCTGCAGGGGTCTGGGGCTCCTCAGCCATCTGACCGACCACACCGTCGGAGTCGCTGGACGCGCTGTCAGAATCTCCCCCCTGCGCACCACCTTCCGCCATTACCTCCTCCGCTGCCGCGGCCGCATC
>NW_011495025.1:5684530-5697870 GCF_000754665.1 Bison bison bison | reverse complement strand
GGCGCTGACGTTGGCCGCGGCGGTGACGTCGCGCGGCCCCGCCCTTTCCCCCCGCGGGCCCTTGACTGGCTCCCCATAATCAGCTGATGGTGGGGCCCTCGAACCACACCAGCAGCCTCCTGTTGCTACCCTGCTCTCCCCTGCGCTGTGGGCAACGTCAGGACCCGTTTCCTAGCTACCCTGCTTACCCCCACATCTGCCCGCGCAAATCCCTCCCCCAGTAGAGAGGAGCTGGGGGTGGCGGCAGGTGTACGCGGCAATTTTTCACGAACTGTGTGGACGGGCTTAGCCTTTGCCACTTGACTCCTCTAGCTCACGCAGGTGCTTATATACATCTGCCAGTATATGTGTCTTGGCATTTGTCTCCATCTCTCTGTAGCTGGCGTTGGCATCTTGAGCTTACTCTTGGGGACTCGGCTTTGATCACCTCAAATTTCAGTGAAGTCCTTGCCAGAGAGTAGAGGCCTGGGGGGATCTGTCTCCATTCCACCCACTTAGGGACCTGTGGGAGAACTGAACAGTTTTCAGCCCTTCTCCCCTCGTCCCACCCTCAACAGCCCCTCTTGCCCCTCTCTCAGCCTAGTGGCACATATACTGGTAGCACGGTCTTCTTTCAGTTAGGCGGACCCTGGAAGCAGTTTTGGAGCCATTTGACCAGGAAATGTCTGAAACCCTGGGTATCCTGGAATGTTCGAGAAGGCTCCTCGATAGCTTTGTCCTGTGGGGAGGAATAAAGCTGGAGGAGGGCCAAAGAAAGCAAAGCCTTCTAACGCTGGAGGCCCAGGGTAAGGGGCCCCCTCCCCTGCCTTATCGGAGCTGAGGCGCATGTTTAACAGTGCCGTTTGCTAGGGATGTACTGTCCCACACGTACACACAGGCGTTGTCCCCAAGATATGGTTCAGCATCTGCTCCAAGGGTCTAACTGGTGATTTGTATATGAGAACGGTTAAAAAAAAAAAGCTATCGAATACTAATCTCTTGTTTTCTAACAGTCAAATGAGTAGACATTTTAGTTTCCTGTTTATTAAATCAAAATGAGAGCTTCTTAAATAAGGGTAAGAGCACATTATTTTAGGTATGGAAGCCAAACGATCCTTACAGGACTTATTCAGGAATGTTTTCAAATTAAGCATTACTTATACAAATGCCTTTTTCCCCATTATATTGGGACTTGCCGAAGTATTTACATAAAACACATGAATGTAAGGAAATTAACTGCCCAAGTACATTGGTGTATCTTTTTGGGTCTTGTAAATGTTGGTTAATAATATGCAAAGCATTTAGTGCTGACACTTAGCAAGAAGTGCTAAGTGATATTTTGTTTACAAAATAGTTAAATTGTATTTATTACTCAAAAATAACCTGCAATAATATACTCTTAGAAAAGGACATCTTAATAAGAGCTTTCTTACCCAAAAAAAAAGAAAAGGACATCTTTGTGTCCTTCCTCAAAGAAACTTTACAAACGGTTCAGTATATCTGCAGTAGAAAATATCTTAGTTTTTTTGTACTTGTAGTTCATATTATTCACTTTCTTAATTATGTTTCAGATAATTTACTTTCTGCTTCCCTGTTACCATTCATAATGATGAGATTTTTTGGTTAAGGTTGAAATTTCGATCCTGGCCCTAAATTTGGTGTAATAATGTATCTATATTTAGTTGGCTGATGCTATACATACTTAATATATCACCTGCATGTTCCATGTACCATCTTTTGATGGGTACAGCTACTGTGAGGTTAAGACTGTATTTTCTCATTTTAAAAAATAAGGAACTTAGGTGAAGAAAAAGGAAGTGAAATGCTCTTTTACCTGATTTATCACCTGATTGGCAGAATCAGGGACAGAAGCGAGGCCTTCAAACTCCTGTAATATAGAAGCTATGACACACTTTAAAAAGACAAAACTTAACTCAGACTTCACTCAATCTAACTAACTTGAATTACTTGAAACAACCAGGGTGTACCCATCTTTTAGGATTTTTATGTTCCCATCTTAAAAAATCTTTAAACTTAGTGTTAAGCTAGGCTTTACTGACCAGGGTTCTTGGACTGCTTAATAAATGGAAATTGATAAGAGACTAGATGATAAATTCAAGCAAGGCTTTTTTGGGACTCTTGCTGCAAGCAGAAGGGAGCTAAAACGAGTAACTTCCTTGTTTACTCCCTGTGAGGATAGGGGGGCTGGCACTGGGAAGCTAAGGGTGGGGGAGGGATGGGTTCGGGCCAGAGGGGTGGCTTAGGTGGTCTGCCCACCCCCTTGGTGGTACTGTGTGCAGGAGGCATGTGCAATACCCTGCTTTTGCTCCCGGCTCCTCAAGTTGGCTCCTGGAAGTTGGATTTTTGGTCTTTTTGTATCTTGTTCATAAATTGCCCAGAGAGGCTATGCATGCAGTTATTTTTAGTCCCTTGTTACTTCCTATTTTGTTGTTGGAGGAGAGGTTTGTCCAGATACAAGCACTGCAGCAAAGGGTCCCAGGTCCCACCTGTCTCAAGGCTACTCTTTTTTTTTTTTAAAGCCTGTGTTGAGATATAGTTCATGTGCAACGAATTTTTGCCCTTTTTAGGGTATTTTGACAAACACATAGAGTCATGTAAACACTACATTAATGGAATTGTAGAACAGTGACCTCATCTTCTTCAAATATCCTCACGTTCTTTCCCTTACTGTCAACCCTGGCAACCACTGGTCTGTGATCTGTCTCTGTATCCCTAGAATGTCATATAAGTGGAATAGGTGTGTAGCCTTTTGAGTCTGGCCTTTTTCTCTCAGCATAATGAATTGGAGATTCATCGGTGGCAATGTATACTAGTAGTCTGTTCCTTTTTATTTACTGACTAGTATCCCATTTGAGTTATTTCCAGTTCTTTGTGATTACAAATAATGCTGCTGTGAACATTCAACAGATTCTATGTGAACAAAGGTTTTTATTTCTCTTGAGTAAGTACCTAGAAGTGGAATTGCTGGGTCATATGGTAAATGTAGGTTTAGTTTTATAGGAAGCTTCCACAATGTTTTCCACAGTGGCTGTACTATTTTGCTTTTACAGTGGCAATATGTGAGAGTTGCAGTTGCTCCATACCCTCACCATTTCATATTGTTGAGTTTTGTCCCCTAATCTAAGAGCTGTATGTGAGTCCATAATGATTAATGACATCATCTTCCAGTGTGCTTACGTGTCATTCATATATCTTCTTTGATAAAATGTCTGTTTAGATCTTTTGCTCATTTTCTAAATTGAACTTTTTGTTCTCTTACTAATTTTCTAACATTTTTTATATATTCTGGGTAAAAGTTTTATGTGAGATATGTGTTTTTTAAATATGCTCTTTGGTCTGTGACTTGTCTTTCATTTTTGTAATAGTGTCTTCCAAAAGCAGATATTTAAAATTTTGATAAATCCGTTTTATTAATCTTTTCTTAGTAGATTATGCTTTTGGTGTCATATTTAAGAAATCTTTGCCAAATTCAAGGCCATAAAGATTTGGTCTTAGTTTTCTTCCTGAAGTTTTACAACTTAAATTTTCGCATTTAGACTCTGATCTATATTGAGTTAATTTTTAAATAAGTGTGAGGTATATGGGCTTCTCTGGTGACTCAGACAGTAAAGAATCTGCCTGCAATTTGAGAGACTCAGGTTCGATCCCTGGGTCAGGAAGATCCCCTGGAGAAGGGAATGACTTACCCACTCTAGTATTCTTCCCTGGAGAATTCCATGGACAGAGGAGCCTGGTGGGCTACAGTCTATGGGATCATAAAGAGTAGGACACAGCTGAGTGACTAACATTACTACTACTATAGGGATATATACCTTTTGCATATTGATCTTCTGTTGATATGGTACCATTTCTTGAAAATACTATCCTTTATTCACGGAATTGCTCATTCAATTTGGCAAAAAGTAATTGTCCATATGAGGGCTGCCCTGCAGTTCAGCTGATAAAGAATCCGCCTGCAGTGCAAGACACCCCAGTTTGATTCCTGGGTTGGGAAGGTCCCCTGGAGAAGGGCTTGGCAACCCACTCTAGTCTTCTTGCCTGGAGAATCCCCATGGACAGAGGAGCCTGGCGGGCCACAGTCCATGGGTTACAAAGAGTCAGACATGACTGAGTGGCTCAGCACAGCACTGCACGATTGTCCACATACATGTGGATCCATTTCTGGACTTCGTGTTGCATTGATTTACGTGTCCTTTCACCAGTACCACACTTGTAACTGTGTAAGTCATGAAATGAGGTACTTCAAGTTGGTTAACTCTGTTCTTCTCAAAATTATTTTGCTCTTCTAGTTCCTTTGACTTTCTATGTTTATTTCAGAATTGGTTTGACAAGCATTTTAAAAAACCCTTGGATTCAGACTCTGAAAACAGTTTGCAATGCATATAGTACCTGCTTAGTAAGAATTATGTGTTTAAAAGTTTTAACTCTTGTTATTAAGAGTTGTCTAATTTTGTGGGCTTTATGGACTCTAGCGTATTATTGGGGCTGCCAGTAACACATAGTTGGGAATAGCAAGATGAGCTGTTGTACTGTCATGTCTTTATCTCTGCTTACTGTAATTTCTCACACACCTGTCACATCGGGGGAAAAATAAGAAAGGTGGATGATGGGTGGGCACTTTGGTGAAGTGGTTGGGAGCACAGATCTGTACTCAGACTCTGGCTTCACTTTCTGCCCCTGCCCATTTACTAGATGTTCGTCTTGAATTCAGTTCTCAAATTGGAATAACGATGGCATTAACTTCAAAATGTTTTTTCTTGAGTTTTTGTGTATTTGTTTTTATTGGGCCACAATTCTCATATCATTAAATTTACTCAAAGGGTACTCTTAAGTATCACTGAGACAGTGTGTATCCAAGTACTTACCATTGAGTCAGTTCTTCACATCACGTTGTTCATTAGATTTTTAAAAATATTTATTCATTTGACTGAGCCAGGTCTTAGTTGTGGCATGTGGGATCTTTAGTTGAGGCAAGTGGATTCTAGACGTGGAGAATAATTCTCTTTGGTTCTGTGCTCCAACACCTGTTCTGTTTGCAGCCAGTTAATTCTATTGGCTCATTTCAATGAGGCTGTGGAATTCTGGCAGTCTTTCTTCTTCTTTTTTTTTTTTTAAACCGTCTCTGCCCCTTCAGTGCAAGGTGACAGTGTTCCTGCTTATATAAAATTCTCGTAAAACTTATTGGCCTCCCAGGCAATTCATGGGGGTCCACACCATCAGACAAGAGAGGCCTCCACAGATCTTTCCTGGATAGCCACATCTTTACCCCTGGCTTCTACGGAGATGGTTGACTGGATCCATGAGTCACATGCCTGATCTCTTTAGCAGACCATTGTTCAGCCACATCCTTGGCCTTGTTTTCAGAGCATGCTATCCAGATAGGCTGAGGATTTCCAAACTTTCCAGTTCTGTTTCTTTTTCGCTTAACAATTCCCTCTTTATCTCTTTCCTCTTGCATTTTACTATAAGCAGCAAGAAGAAACCAGGTCACACCTTTAATATTTTGCTCAGAAATATCCTCCGCTAAGTAACCAAGTTTGTCACTTATAAGTGCTACCTTCTATAAAACATTAGAACGTGATTTGGCCAAGTTCTCTGCCACTTTATAACAAGATTGCCTGTTTCCAGTTTCAAAAAAATAATGTGTTCTTCATCTCCGTCTGGGACTTTACCAGAGTGCTTTAACATCCGTATTTCTACCAATATTCTGTTTATGATTTATATGTATTTTCTAAGACAGTAGAAGCTTTCACTGTAGCTCTCCTCTTTTCTTTCTGAGCCTTCACTGGAATCTCCTTTAATGTCCTTATTTCTGTCAATAGTTTCTTCAAGGCAAACTAGGCTTTTTCTATCATGCCCTCAAAATCCTTCCAGCCTCTACTTATTACCTGATTCCAAAGTCACTTTTACATTTTTAGGTATGTGCTATTGTAGTACCCCACTTCTTGGTACCTAAATCTGTCTTGGGGTTCTCCAGACAAAGAGAACTAGTAACACACACACATACACATAAAGATAAAAATTGATTTTAAAGAATCTGTGTGTGTGATTTTGGGGCTGGCAAATCAGAAACCTTCAGAGCAGGAGGGTAGGCTGAAAATTCTGGCAGGAGTTGATGTGACAGTCTTGAGTCAGAAGGCAGTCCGGAGGCCAGATTCCTTCTTTGGAGAACTTTAGTCTTTTAGAGCCTTCAACTGACAGGATGAGGCCATCCACATTATGAAGACTAATCTGCTTTACTCAAAGTCCAAAAGTGAATCACATCCAAAAAATTCCTTCCCAGCAACATCTTGAGTGATGTTTGATCAACAGCTGGGCACGATAGCTAAGCCAAACTGACACATAGAATTAACCATCGCAGGCTGTAATGCAAAATCATGCTGATGGTGCTTTTCTTAGGTAGTTGTACCAGAAAAATGTTACCAACTGTTGACAGAATTCAAAAATGCAGGACATGAGAGCTGCGAGCTCTGGTTTTATTCAGGGACCTTACAGAGGACTGTAGCCCTGGAGACAGTTTGTCAGCTAACTCTGAGCAGTTGCTTGAAAGGGGCAGGGGAGCAGCCAGTACATATGAATTTTTTGGCTGGGAAATACATGGAGTCAGGCATACATCTTAGTGAAAGATTACTGCTAATCATAATCAAAGAAGTGCTTATCTTTATATGGGAAGATGAAAGAATCTGGGGCCATTGAAATTCTTCCTCAAGTATGTATCAAAACTATTGAGGGGTCCATATGTTCAAAACACAAAATGCTCCATTCTGTTTTTTGTCCTAAATTCCTTTCAGTGTGTCCTGTTAGGTCAGTGAGTGAAATAGCAAATGATTTGATCCTTGTAGAACTGAACGGCAGGCAATGTTCTTTGTTTTACCACTACCTCCCTTTAGAACATAAGTTGAACAAGGTTTAGGAGACATTTCATGACCAATTTGTCCCACAGTGCTAAGAAAGTTCATTCCTAGGTCAGGCGAGGATGTTCCTTCCCCTGCATCTATAGAGTTGCACCGTTACAGTTAAATTTGTATAGGACTATTGTTAGCGGAGAAGGCAATGGCACCCCACTCCAGTACTCTTGCCTGGAAAATCCTATGGATGGAGGAGCCTGGTAGGCTGCAGTCCATGGGGGTCACTAAGAGTCGGACACGACTGAGTGACTTCACTTTCACTTTTCACTTTCCTGCATTGGAGAAGGAAATGGCAACCCACTCCAGTGTTCTTGCCTGGAGAATCCCAGGGGCGGGGGAGCCTGGTGGGCTGCCATCTATGGGGTCGCACAGAGTCGGACACGACTGAAAGTGACTTAGCAGCAGCAGCAGCATTGTTGTTAGTTGCTGAGTTGTGGCCAACTTTTGCAACCCCAAGGACTGTAGCTCACCAGGCTCTTTTGTCCATGGAATTTCCCAGGCAAGAATACTGGAATGGGTTGCTTTTCCAGGGGATCTTCTTAACTCAAGGATCAAACCCACATCTCCTGCATTGCAGGCAGATTCTTTACCACTGAGCCACCTGGGAAGCCCTTGTATAGGAATATATACATGATCAGTTGCCTCAAGACGTTGAGCCATCATTAGTTTTCTCAAAGATCTTGTGACACACTGGGTAATGCAAGAAACAATTACCTTATACAGGATTTAAGTAATACAGCTAATAACAATAAGACCACAGTAGAGATTTGTGCATGAGCTCCAAGAACAAAACCAGCTCCTTAGTAGACCACCAAGACTAGGAAGTAGATCACTTAAGGCAGAAATCAGATTCTTCATGTGAGTCATTAAGTGGATAGTATTGGAGGATTCATCTGGTATAAGGATGCAGCACTCAGTTTGAATTACGGCCTGCCTCTTTGAGATGCTGGAAAGATATTGAGGGCCATGTGTTTTATAATACTGCTTTTTTTTCATCATATAGATCTCATAATTCAGTAAGCTCATAGCCTGATTACTGTCATTTAAGGCCTGTTGGGTGAAGGCTTTGATCTGGGTGGTTACATCTTCCAATCCTACTGAAGGCACAGAAATAGCTGCTAAGTGCTCAGACCAGTGAAACACAGATCTTTTGAGCCCAAGGGAATCCTAGGATACATATTAGTATCCATTTTGGCAGAAGCCAAGACCACAAATTAGTGCCACAAAGCCACTGAGTTCCATTAGGTTCAAGTCAGTATTTCTGGTCACCTGACCCAGTCTGTTTCATACTAATTGCTGTATTTAAGGGAAATAATATGTTGGCATTGTTCATAAGGCACTCAGCTTAATTTTCAATTGTTATTTGACTGGTTATCTTTAATATGATTTAATTGTTTTTGACATAGGCAGGCCTTTAAACTTAAATGACTGTAACCCAGTGATAGCTATATAAATCCATCCCATAATTGAGGGAGAGTCTTTTCTAATAAGTGGGAAGTTACGTTCTTTGAAATTTAGCTTATTGTTCTGATTGAGCTTGAGTAACTTTAAAAGGGAATTCATGTTGTGGTCAGGGTCAGAAAAAGTATGATTGATTAGCCAAATGAGGGATTCCCATCTAGTAATATCATTAGTGGCCCTAAAACTTCTTTCTTCTAAAATAAATTTTTCTAAGGGCCATCCAGTTAGAGCCTTGGAGGTAAGAAATCCACCAAAGTAAGCCAGAAGTACTGGACATAGATAAGTGACCACAAGTCTGAAAATTGGATTGATTTTTTAAAATTGTATAGGATTATTCATGATTAAAAAAAAAAATTTGATTCTAATGCAAAGGTCCAAGAAATCAACAAAACACTATAAATGATCATATGGGTCTGGTCTGGCATTTTAATATAGCTGTCTACTCCTGATATTGTCTTCTCGGCCTGGTGTGGATGTAGTTTCTCCTCTGAGTGTTGTTTCAAGGGGATTTTGAGGTCAGGAGCCCCTCTCTATAGACCAGTCTGGTGCATGGCTCTTTTTCAGTGGGAAATGTAAACCTAAGGATCATTTCCCTTAAGTTTCATTGTGTATAAGCTAGTCATGAGTATCTGATGGGGTCTTTTTATGTAGGTTGGAGAGAGTCCTTTGATTGATGTCTTTCCTGTATATAATCTCCTGGTTGTAGGTCATGGGGCATCTATCTTCATGCAAAAATAGATTACTGTGGTAAGCTTCAGAAATAAATTTAGAATGTCATTTTAATAATTCAATTAATCTTACAATAATACAACATATTAACAAGGAGCCATCTAGGAAGTTGAGTCTTAGGCAGTCAATACAAACCACAAAAACAGTTAAGAACACTAGAAATTAATATTCACTGAAATAAATTTTTTCTTTCTAAAATCACCCTCATTTCTCCCAATGATGGCCAAATTAAGATCATATAGGCTCTTTGAAATTGCTTTTGCTGAGTCTCTTCATAAGGAATCTTAGATTGAACATTTAAAAGGTCCCTCAGGCTAGAAAAGCCATGTCGAAGACTAGGCATCAGATTCTGCTTGCAAAATCCACAGATTTAGGCAGGTTCCTCTCCTCTTCAGGTCCACAAAAAATCTTGAGATCCATGCACCTGCCAGGAAGTAGCCGCCCTTATTCACCTGATAAGGCTTCTAGGAATCCTATAAGCAAAGTACTAGGTTGTTTTTCAGAGGGGCTTTATAGTTCCATTAAGTCCACCTCAGGTCTTTGAAGTTGTCTGCTATATCTGATTTTTGTATAGTCTCAAATATGACATCCCATCCAAAGTCATGGTAATATAGCCAGTGTTTCCAATTATCTCCTGTTATAAAGAGAACAGATTCTTATTGAAATTGTGCAAATAATTATATTGCCATGAAAATAAGAATATTCACCAAGAGTTTCCAAATTCTGGAGAAATCAGAGAAGTGATGAATATTTCATTTCTGCTTACAAAGGTATAATTTACCAAACTGCTATAAATCATAATTAGCTTAAGAGGAAAGACAAAAAGTTTCTCAAATCTGGGAAAACAAAACATTAAAAAGAATCAGCAATAATTTTTCAGAGACTTAAAAGTTACAGCCATCCTCGTCAGTTCATTCAGTCTCATGTTACTAATTCTTGATCCTCTGTTTACAGTTTTATGAAGCCATCAGGTTTTCAATTCATGTTCTTTAATTTCTTACCCAGTTAGGTAGTATGATCTGAAAGTTACCAGAAACCTGTGTTTGTCAGAAAATCCTTTCTATAATTCTACTTGGAGATCAAGCATTTTTGTAAAAGCATCAGAATAAAAGAGTAATTGTATATTGATGACAAAAGACTTTCAAAAAGCAGTTAAAGACCTGATGACAATGCATTTGTCAAGGAAATTTGGGCATTTTTATACACTATTACAATATTAAATTTTATTTATTTTAATTTGATTATACTAGCCATGTAATTTAGCATATCAAATAAGCCCAATTAGTTTAATATTTCTCTCAAAGATGTTTCAGGGGCCCTCTGGAGCATCCCGAAGTTATCTATAGGTCAAAAGAACTTCATTTAGAAATCAATATGAGGAATTTTGTCAAAGATATCAAGAGTTTTTAAAACTCTTGTTCAAATAGAATTATAGGTCATTGTGAAACAATACTTACCACTTAACCAAAGTGACAAAGATTCAAAGGCAAATATAGAAAGTTACAACAGATTACTTAAATAGAAAAAACTTCAAAATCTGTTATCAAAATCATACCAATACTCCAAGAAAACCTTGTCCTCTTAACAGGGGGCCAAATTCTAGTTTTGCACCATCTTACCTTTAACATTGTAATTCATTTACTCAACTAAGTTTATTCTTATCAGTTTATTCTTAGCCAGTCCAGACGATGCACAAAACTCTTTTCTCTGTTTCTTTTTACATCATTCTAAGACTTCATTTTTTTACCTTTAGATTTTCCCCTATACTTTCTCTCTCTTTCTTTGAGAAATGGTATTGGAGTATAGTTGATTTACAAGGTTGTATTAGTTTCTGCTGTACAGCAAAGTGAGTCAGTTATACATACATGCAGTCTTTTTTAGATTCTGCTGTCATGTAGGTCATTGTAGAGTATTGAGTAGTTTCCTGTGCTGTACAGTAGGTCCTTATTATTAATAGTTACCTATTTTATATATAGTAGTGTTTATATGTCGATCCCAGTCTCCCAATTTATCCTTCCCACTGGTAACCATAGGTTTGTTTTCTGTGTCTCTGACTCAGTTTCTGTTTTGTAAAAAATTAATTTGTGCCATGTTTTTGGATTCCACATATAAGCAATATCATATGATATTGTCTTTGCCTACTTCACTCAGTATGACAGTCTCTGGGTCCATCCGTGTTGCTGCAGACGACATAATTTCATTCTTTTTGATGACCAAGTAATACTCCACTGTGTGTATATGTCTGTGTGTGTGTGTATACATATCTCACATCTTTTGTCTCTTCTCTGTCAGTGGACATTTAGGTTGCTTCCACGTCCTGACTATTGTAAATAGTGCTGCACTGAGTTACGGTTTTCTCTGATATATACCCAGGAGTGGGGTTGCTGGATCATATGATAGCTCTATTTTTTTTTTTTTTTTTTTAAGAACCTCCATACTCCTTTTTCTCTTTCTCTCTTTTTAACCTCTCTCTAGGACAAATTACTCTCTTTTCCCTTAACAGAATGCATTTCTGTTCCTTATAGCTTGTTTTTTTCCCTTACATACAAAGATGTTTCCCTTATTAATTTTATTAGTTTTAATTACAACTCTTAAAAACTTAATTTCTAGTGAAAACTAAGAAATAAGCAGTTTTAAACTTTTAGCATTCTGTACACTGACAAACTTATGAATACTGGTTGTAATTTCTTAAAAAAAAGTGCTTTCTTACAGAAAATGTCTCCATGTAGCGCCAAGCATATTTATTAATAGTCCTGAATATCTTTATTTTCTCTGTAAAAGGAAATCTATGTTCAGTAATTACGGTTTCGGTATCTAATTTTATTTTGGAATGATTTCGACATTCAATGAACTTTCATCATTTAACATAATTTAGCAAAACTCTAAAGTTTCAAGTAACCAAGTATTTGGAGAAGCTATTTTTCAGTAAATATAACCATAAAAACAAGGGTTCTCTGGTGGCTCAGTAGTAAAGAATCCACCTGCCAATGCAGGAGAGGTGGGTTTAATCCCTAGCTTGGGAAGATCCCTTGGAGAAGGAAATGGCAACTCACTCTAGAATTCTTGCCTTCAAAGTTCCGTGGATGGAGGAGCCTGGCAGGCTACAGCCCATAGGGTTGCAAAGAGTCAGACATGACTTAGCAACCAACAACAGACCATAAAATATAATTATTCTTAAAGCGACCTAAAAACTGTCATCTCATTTACAGTTAATCTACTTATAAAAATTCAATAATACACCAGGTTATTTTTCTTGCTGACAAATTTTATAATGGAAATGAGATCTTAGATGACTTTTAGTAAACCTCGAGTATTACTGTTAATGTTGATTACTTTAAAGAGTCTGTATTAATTAAACTAACAAACTTAAACTAAGTTTAATACTGAATATTAACTTAAAACTGAATATTTACCAGTTCATGTGACCTCTCCTATATTTTTGAGACTTTATATAGGTGCTTCAGATCAGATCAGATCAGTCGCTCAGTCGTGTCCGACTCTTTGCGACCCCATGAATCGCAGCATGCCAGGCCTCCCTGTCCATCACCAACTCCCGGAGTTCACCCAGACTCACGTCCATCGAGTCAATGATGCCATCCAGCCATCTCATCCTCTGTCGTCCCCTTCTCTTGCCCCCAATCCCTCCCAGCATCAGAGTCTTTTCCAATGAGTCAACTCTTCACATGAGGTGGCCAAAGTACTGGAGTTTCAGCTTTAGCATCATTCCTTCCAAAGAAATCCCAGGGCTGATCTCCTTCAGAATGGACTGGTTGGATCTCCTTGCAGTCCAAGGGACTCTCAAGGGTCTTCTCCAACACCACAGTTCAAAAGCATCAATTCTTCAGCGCTCAGCCTTCTTCACAGTCCAACTCTCACATCCATACATGGCCACTGGAAAAACCACAGCCTTGACTAGACGAACCTTTGTTGGCAAAGTAATGTCTCTGCTTTTGAATATGCTATCTAGGTGGTCATAATTTTCCTTCCAAGGAGTAAGCGTCATTTAATTTCATGGCTGCAGTCACCATCTGTAGTGATTTTGGAGCCCCAAAAAATAAAGTCTGACACTGTTTCCACTGTTTCCCCATCTATTTCCCATGAAGTGGTGGGACCAGATGCCATGATCTTCGTTTTCTGAATGTTGAGCTTTAAGCCAACTTTTTCACTCTCCACTTGCACTTTCATCAAGAGGCTTTTTAGTTCCTCTTCACTTTCTGCCATAAGGGTGGTATCATCGGCATA
>NW_011495025.1:5683638-5684388 GCF_000754665.1 Bison bison bison | reverse complement strand
GCATTACTTTACTAGCGTGTGAGATGAGTGCAATTGTGCGGTAGTTTGAGCATTCTTTGGCATTGCCTTTCTTTGGGATTGGAATGAAAACTGACCTTTTCCAGTCCTGTGGCCACTGCTGAGTTTTCCAAATTTGCTGGCATATTGAGTGCAGCACTTTCACAGCATCATCTTTCAGGATTTGGAATAGCTCAACTGGAATTCCATCACCTCCACTAGCTTTGTTCGTAGTGATGCTTTCTAAGGCCCACTTGACTTCACATTCCAGGATGTCTGGCTCTAGGTCAGTGATCATACCGTCGTGATTATCTGGGTCATGAAGATCTTTTTTGTACAGTTCTTCTGTGTATTCTTGCGATCTCTTCTTAATATCTTCTGCTTCTGTTAGGTCCATACCATTTCTGTCCTTTATCAAGCCCATCTTTGCATGAAATGTTCCTTTGGTATCTCTGATTTTCTTGAAGAGATTTCTAGTCTTACCCATTCTGTTGTTTTCCTCTATTTCTTTGCACTGATCGATGAAGAAGCCTTTCTTATCTCTTCTTGCTATTCTTTGGAACTCTGCAGTCAGATGTTTCTATCTTTCCTTTTCTCCTTTGCTTTTCGCTTCTCTTCTTTCACAGCTATTTGTAAGGCCTCCCCAGACAGCCATTTTGCTTTTTTGCATTTCTTTTCCATGGGGATGGTCTTGATCCCTGTCTGCTGTACAATGTCACGAATCTCATTCCATAGCTCATCAGGCACTCTATC
>NW_011495025.1:5681794-5683492 GCF_000754665.1 Bison bison bison | reverse complement strand
TCACTTCCACTGTATAATCATAAGGGATTTGATTTAGGTCATACCTGAATGGTCTAATGGTTTTCCCTACGTTCTTCAATTTAAGTCTGAATTTGGCAATAAGGAGTTCATGATCTGAGTCACAGTCAGCTCCTGGTCTGGTTTTTGCTGACTGTATGCAGCTTCTCCATCTTTGGCTGCAAAGAATATAATCAGTCTGATTTCGGTTTTGACCATCTGGTGATGTCCATGTATAGAGTCTTCTCTTGTGTTGTTGGAAGAGGGTGTTTGTTATGACCAGTGCATTTTTGGCAAAACTCTATTAGTCTTTGCCCTGCTTCATTCCGTATTCCAAGGCCAAATTTGCCTGTAACTCCAGGTGTTTCTTGACTTCCTACTTTTGCATTCCAGTCCCCTAGAATGAAAAGGACATCATTTTTGGGTGTTATTTCTAAAAGGTCTTATAGATCTTCATAGAACCCGTTCAACTTCAGCTTCTTCAGCGTTACTGGTTGGGGCATAGACTTGGATTACTGTGATATTGAATGGTTTGCCTTGGAAATGAACAGCGATCATTCTGTCATTTTTGAGGTTGCATCCAGGTACTGCATTTCAGACTCTTTTATTGACCATGATGGCTACTCCATTTCTTCTGAGGGATTCCTGCCCTCAGTAGTAGATACAATGGTCATCTGAGTTAAATTCACCCATTCCAGTCCATTTCAGTTCGCTGATTCCTAGAATGTCGACATTCACTCTTGCCGTGTCTTGTTTGACCACTTCCAATTTGCCTTGATTCATGGACCTGACATTCCAGGTGCCTATGCAATATTGCTCTTTACAGCATCGGACCTTGCTTCTATCACGAGTCACATCCACAGCTGGGTATTCTTTTTGCTTTGGCTCCATCCCTTCATTCTTTCTGGAGTTATTTCTCCACTGATCTCCAGTAGCATATTGGTCACCTACTGACCTGGGGAGTTCCTCTTTCAGTATCCTATCATTTTGCCTTTTCATACTGTTCATGGGGTTCTCAAGGCAAGAATACTGAAGTGGTTTGCCATTCCCTTCTCCAGTGGACCACATTCTGTCAGATCTCTCCACCATGACCCACCCATCTTGGGTTGCCCCAGGGGCATGGCTTAGTTTCATTGAGTTAGACAAGGCTGTGGTCCTAGTGTGATTTGATTGACTAGTTTTCTGTGAGTATGGTTTCAGTGTGTTTGGCCTCTGATGCCCTCTTGCAACACCTACCGTCTTACTTGGGTTTCTCTTACCTTGGGCTTAATTTCCTTTAAGTCAATTAAGTAGAGAGCTCTTTTACAAATTAATTTTGGCAATACCATTCAGAAGTAGGCATTTGTCTATAATGTACACACATATAGACAGATATAACCAGAGATCTCATAGCTTCATTTTAAATCTTAGTCATGAATCAATATAAAACTCACTAATTTATAAATAACATTTGGAGTAAGTTTAACTCGCTTGGGTTGAATATTTATTTATTTATTTGTCTGTGCTGGTTCTAAGCTGCAGCACACAGGATCTTCAATCTTCATATCGGCATGAGGAATCTTTACTTGTGGCGCAGGAAGTCTTAGTTGGGGCATGTGGGATCTAGTTCCCTGCTGCTGCTGCTAAGTCACGTCAGTCATGTCCGACTCTGTGCGACCCCAGAGACAGCAGCCCACCAGGCTCCCCCATCCCTGGGATTCT
>NW_011495025.1:5681378-5681694 GCF_000754665.1 Bison bison bison | reverse complement strand
TCATATTGGCATGAGGAATCTTTACTTGTGGCGCAGGAAGTCTTAGTTGGGGCATGTGGGATCTAGTTCCCTGCTGCTGCTGCTAAGTCACGTCAGTCATGTCCGACTCTGTGCGACCCCAGAGACAGCAGCCCACCAGGCTCCCCCATCCCTGGGATTCTCCAGGCAAGAACACTGGAGTGGGTTGCCATTTCCTTCTCCAATGCGTGAAAGTGAAAAGTGCAAGTGAAGTCGCAGTCGTGTCCGACTCTTCGCGACCCCATGGGCTGCAGCCTACCAGGCTCCTCCATCCATGGGATTTTCCAGGCAAGAGTAC
>NW_011495025.1:5680677-5681278 GCF_000754665.1 Bison bison bison | reverse complement strand
TTTTGTGCTTCCCCAGAGCAGAAAGCAGACGAACAGCCTAGAGCGCGGCCCCATGGTGCCCACGAAGCCACTCCCACCCACTGTGACCCTTGCTTGGATTTTAAAGGCCTGTTTTCCCCCCCTCAGTCCCAGGAATTAGAGATGGTTTAAATAAGAGTAAGGCAGGAGTTCTTGAGCGTTCTGGTAGAACATGTATATCTCAAAGATGCAAGGAGAAAAATGCAAGTTCCTCCTAGAAGGAGTTTGTACCCTTAGAATTTTGAAAAGATGTTTTATCGAGGTGGCTTTCTTTAACTGCTTATGCAGAAACTGGTTTTGGAATGTCAGAAAGAGCTGCACCTTGGCCATTTCAGAGAGGATTTCCTTAGTTCCTAATTAAGTACTTACAAGTATAAGGTCTGTACATATGTAAACCTATTTGGGGTATTAGTCAGGGGTCATCTGACATCCCATTTTCTTCTGTTTGGGAGGCTCTTTCTCATTTTAAAGTTGGCTTATCAGAGTAAAATCACTATTGAAAACTCTGGCAGGCCAATGTGTGGTTTATGGGCTTAATTCTTCTAAGTGGCACCCTAGAGTCATTTCAGCTCTTTTATGTGTC
>NW_011495025.1:5674478-5680552 GCF_000754665.1 Bison bison bison | reverse complement strand
GCGTGTCTTGTTTTCTCCTGCTGGCAGTCTAAAACTGGTGTGGGTGCTCTGAGCACTGAATGGCCAATTTTTATATATGTGTCTCTGGATTAATGAATTTGTAAATTAGTGAGTGGGTTTCCCTAGGGACTGCTGCACAGTATGAGGACTTGCCTCTGCCACAACTCAATTTCCTCAGTTGCCTGAGAAAGTTGTAACTGGCCAGGAGAGCTGTGTCCCTTATCTTTGGAGCTGAAGGCTCTCATATGGTGCCTTCACTTTTATCCAAGAAATCCTGTTAAGGTAGATAATTTGAGGAAAGACATCAGATCCATCTCCTACCTAATCACCACTGAGCACTTTCTCAATATCTTACAAATGAAAAGTCAGGTACCTTTCTTATTTACTGCTGAATAAAACTCAAGATTGTCAACCAAGACAAGAGACACTCAGCCAAATTCGTCTAGACTCACCAGGAAGGTGGACAGGCACAAGGGCCCTTGCTAGTGCCTTGGAGGGTTCAGATGAAGGAGAAAAGTCTGCACTGGGTCCATTCATGGTTTCTGCAACTGCTGACAAATAAAAAATGCACAGTATGAGAGAGATGATTTTTGAATTCAGGGGCCTTTGTTCTTGCTATTCAGTGGCTAAACTGGATCCAGCTCTTTGCGACCCAGTGGACTGCAGCGCCCCAGGCTCCTCTGCCCTCCACTGTCTCCCAGAATTGCTCAAATTCATGTCCAGTGAGTTGGTGAGGCTATCTAACCATCTTATCCTCTGCCACCCCCTTCTCCTTTTGCTTTCAATCTTTCCCAGCATTAGTGTCTTTTCCAGTGAGTAGGCTCTTTGCATCAGGTGGCCAAAGTATTGGAGTTTCACTTTTAGCAACAGTTCTTCCAATGAATAGTCCAGGTTGATGTCCTTTAGGATTGGCTGGTTTGATCTCCTTGCTGTTCAGGGGACTCTTTAAGAGTCTTTGCTAGAACCACATTTGAAAGCATCAGTTCTTCTTTATGGTCCACTCAGCCTTTATGCTCAACCTTCTTTATGGTCCACTCACATCTGTACATGACTACTGGAAAAACCATAGCTTTGACTATGAGGCCCTTAGGGGCCTTACTTAGTACTATAGCCTGTGAGACAGAACATAGATAGGTCTGAGGAACTGCTCCTAAGAGGTAGAGAAAGAGCCAATACATGTAATTTTTTTTCTTTTTTTCTTGACTGGAAAATACATATAGTCAAACATACATCTTGGTGAAAGATTTCTAATCACAAAAGAATCAAGTATATCGAGTAAGTGATTTTAGTGCTTATTTATGTATAGGAAGAATCTGGTGTCACTGAAATTCTTCCTGACATGTATCATAACTATCTTGGGACCAAAAAACACAGAATATTTAATCTTGTTCTTTATCCTGTATTATAGGGCTTCCCTGATAGCTCAATTAGTAAAGAATCCGCCTGCAATGCAGGAGACCCTGGTTCGATTCCTGGGTTGGGAAATCCCCTGGAGAAGGGATAGGCTACCCATTCCAGTATTCTTGGGCTTCCCTTGTGGCTTAGCTGGTAAAAAATCTACCTGCAATGCAGGAGGCCTGGGTTCGATCCCTGGGTTGGGAAGATCCCCTGGAGAAGGGAAAGGCTACCCATTCCAGTATTCTGGCTTAGAGAATTTCATGGACTGTATAGTCCATGGGGTCGCAAAGAGTCGGACACGACTGAGCAACTTTCACTTTCACTTTCTTTCATTCCTTTCAGTGACTGCATTGGCTTATGACTTGATACTTGCAGAACTGGAAGGCAGGCAGCATTCTGTTTTACAGGCTTTGTCTTTGTCAGGAAAGCAGTACATTGTCTGCATTGTGAGAACTTTCAGCGGCTGTAGTTAAGATGTACAATATTTTTACATTAGTGGCTTTTATTTTAAAAACTGAACATTTACCCCTTTTTAAAGATGAGAAAAGAATGGCTTGGTAACCAGATAGAGGACATGACAGACCCTGGATTTGCACCCCTGTCTACTCCACCACTCACTGTATTATACCGCCTATTGTCAGTGTTTTGTGCTGGTCTCGGCCTGTCAATAACCAGTGTTGTGACTGAACCAGCCCTTGTGGTTATGATTATGACTGCAAAATGCCCTTCGGAAATAATTATCAGGACACTTTGGGGGAAAAAAAAAAAGTTTATTACTTCAAGACCTGGAAATTGCATAGCCTACTGGGGCCACATAATAAGGTTGGGTTGGGGCTGGTGCAGAGAAAGTGAGTGTGGGTTAGAGTCTGGGGTTCTACTTTCATTGAGGTTGACATTGAGGGCCTAGGGTTTCATGGGCTTATACTTCTAAAAAATTACTTTTAAGAATATATATTTTGCTGTGCTGGGTGTTAGTCGTGGCACATGGGACCTTTAGTTGCAGCATGCAAACTGTTAGTTGCAACATGTGGGCTCTAGTTCCCTGACCATGGGTTGAACCCACGCCCCCTGCAGTGGGAGTGAAGAGTTCAAGCCATCGGACCACCGTGGAAGTCCCTTCCGGGCTTATTCTTTACTTATAAATTTAAAACATAAGAGGAGGAATTTAATGTGTGGGAGGAGAAAAAAGCAAGTGGCCCAAATGGTCAGTTATCAAAATCAACCAAAATCTTTGAACCAAAGGAACTTCAGTGGGGTAGGCAGCCTGGCTGTTCATGTTTTCTGCTTGTGTGGCTGGCAATGTGTTTATTCTCCGTAGCTATCTTTGAAGTTGATGCTTTCACAGTAAAAGCACTTGAATTCCAAAATGGGAAAAAAAAAAAAATCAACTGTTAGGGCTCACACAACAGTTATTGGTGTAGATTGTTTAGTTTTTGGTGACTGGATCTGCCTGGAGGAAACATAAGAAAAGGTGTTCAAATTGTAGTTCTGTGAAGGGTAGTGTCACAGGGAAGGAGACATGGCAAGTATCTATCTTCATAGTGTCAGTTTTTTTAATTTTTAGAAAAAGACATAAATACAGAAAAGCACTAAACTAACTTTGTATCTATGATCCACAGTAAACACAGATAGTATATGCTTCAGATTTTTTTAAAAAAGAATTCCTGAAACCATTGACATTCTTGCTGTACATCCTCTTAATCCTACGCCTCTCTTCTCACCCTCCTTTTCCACAGACAAAACTCTTACAAATTTTATGCATATTCTTTCATGTTTTTATATTTTTATAATGTGTGTTTTAAGACAAAAATCTTTTTACATTAATGCCTTTATTAAACATATTTTACATACACATTATATACAATTTCATACTCCTAAACAAAATCTCCTAGCCATAAACAATAATCACTAACATTTACAAAGCAGCCCCAGTTCTAAAAACTTTACATTTATTAACTCATTTAATTTTTATAATAGTCCGATTAGTTACATTCTCTTATTCTCCCCATTTTACTGATGAAAAGAATGAGGCACAGAGAGATTAAATAACTTGCCCAAGGATCATCAGCCATAAGTGGCAAAGCCACTGTCTGGCTCTATAGATAGAAATGTTTTAAGTGTTAAAAAACAACTTAGGCAAGTGCTAAGTGCTATTGTATTGTATTACCATTCAGAAACTTGCTTTATGCCTCAGTTCACATCCTCACTAGTCAGAGGTGGAATATACATACAGACAATGGCCAGACCATATATAAAAATATGAGAACTCCGACAGAGAAAGACAAATATCATATGATATCACTTATATGTGGAGTCTAAAAAATGATATAAATGAACTTATTTATAAAAAGGAAATAAACTCACAGGCATAGAAAACAAACTTCTGGTTACCAAAGGGGATGGTGGGGGAAAGATAAATTAGGAGTTGGGGTTAACATACACACTACTATAATTTGGGTTGGCCAAAAGTTTGAGTTTTTCTGTAACATCTTTATGTACACCTGAAACTAACACAACATTCAAAATTAACTGTATTTCAGTTTGTTTTTTTTTTTTAATGGCTAAAAAAAAAATCACAAACAGCCAAAAAAACAAACCAAACTAAAACTCTGACCTGCAGCCTGCAGAAGCCTGCCCAAAAAACTAACTCCTTACCTACAATAAACAGCCCAGGAAGCCATCTTGCTGTGAGTCAGGCTTGCAGGAAGCTATTGTCTTAATCTGGCTTCCTCAGTGGCTCAGATGGTAAAGAATCCTCCTGCAATGTGAGAAACCTGGGTTTTATCCCTGGGTTGGGAAGATAACCTAGTGAAAGGCATGGTAACCCACTCCAGTATTCTTGCCTGGAGAACCCCCGTGGACAGAGGAGCCTGGAGGGTTACAGTCCCAAAGAGTTGGACAGGACTGACTAAGCACAGCACAGCATTGTCTTAATTAGCATATGAATGATCATTAGTGAGATAGACAAGGCTATCAGTCAGTCTAATCACACTAGGACCACAGCCTTGTCTAACTCAATGAAACTAAGCCATGCCTCTGGGGCAACCCAAGATGGGCGGGTCATGGTGGAGAGATCTGACAGAATGTGGTCCACTGGAGAAGGGAATGGCAAACCACTTCAGTATTCTTGCCTTGAGAACCCCATGAACAGTATGAAAAGGCAAAATGATAGGATACTGAAAGAGGAACTCCCCAGGTCCGTAGGTGCCCAATATGCTACTGGAGATCAGTGGAGAAATAACTCCAGAAAGAATGAAGGGATGGAGCCAAAGCAAAAAGAATACCCAGCTGTGGATGTGACTCGTGATAGAAGCAAGGTCCGATGCTGTAAAGAGCAATATTGCATAGGAAACTGGAATGTCAGGTCCATGAATCAAGGCAAATTGGAAGTGGTCAAACAAGACATGGCAAGAGTGAATGTCGACATTCTAGGAATCAGCGAACTGAAATGGACTGGAATGGGTGAATTTAACTCAGATGACCATTGTATCTACTACTGAGGGCAGGAATCCCTCAGAAGAAATGGAGTAGCCATCATGGTCAACAAAAGAGTCCGAAATGCAGTACTTGGATGCAATCTCAAAAACGACAGAATGATCTCTGTTAGTTTCCATGATCTCTGTTCATTTCCAGGGCAAACCATTCAATATCACAGTAATCCAAGTCTATGCCCCAACCAGAACACTGAACAAGCTGAAGTTGAACGGTTCTATGAAGACCTACAAGACCTTTTAGAACTAACACCCAAAAAAGATATCCTTTTCATTCTAGGGGACTGGAATGCAAAAGTAGGAAGTCAAGAAACACCTGGAGTGACAGGCAAATTTGGCCTTGGAATACAGAATGAAGCAGGGCAAAGACTAATAGAGTTTTGCCAAGAAAATGCACTGGTCATAACAAACACCCTCTTCCAACAACACAAGAGAAGACTCTATACATGGACATCACCAGATGGTCAACACCAAAATCAGATTGATTATATTCTTTGTAGCCAAAGATGGAGAAGCTCTATATAGTCAGCAAAAACAAGACCAGGAGCTGACTGTGGCTCAGACCATGAACTCCTTATTGCCAAATTCAGACTTAAATTGAAGAAAGTTGGGAAAACCACTAGACCATTCAGGTATGACCTAAATCAAATCCCTTATGATTATACAGTGGAAGTGAGAAATAGATTTAAGGGCCTAGATCTGATAGAGTGCCTGATGAAGTATGGAATGAGGTTCATGACATTGTACAGGAGATAGGGATCAAGACCATACCCATGGAAAAGAAATGCAAAAAAGCAAAATGGCTGTCTGGGGAGGCCTTACAAATAGCTGTGAAAAGAAGTGAAAAGCAAAGGAGAAAAGGAAAGATATAAGCATCTGAATGCAGAGTTCCAAAGAATAGCAAGAAGAGAGAAGAAAGCCTTCTTCAGTGATCAGTGCAAAGAAATAGAAGAAAACAACAGAATGGGAAAGACTAGAGATCTCTTCAAGAAAATTAGAGATACCAAGGGAACATTTCATGCAAAGATGGGCTCAATAAAGGACAGAAATGGTATGGACCTAACAGAAGCAGAAGATATTAAGAAGAGATGGCAAGAATACACAGAAGAACTGTACAAAAAAGATCTTCACGACCCAGATAATCACGATGGTGTGATCACTGACCTAGAGCCAGACATCCTGGAA
>NW_011495025.1:5667438-5673970 GCF_000754665.1 Bison bison bison | reverse complement strand
TGAAAGAGATGGGAATACCAGACCACCTGATCTGCCTCTTGAGAAATTTGTATGCAGGTCAGGAAGCAACAGTTAGACCTGGACATGGAACAACAGACTGGTTCCAAATAGGAAAAGGAGTACGTCAAGGCTGTATATTGTCACCCTGCTTATTTAACTTATATGCAGAGTACATCATGAGAAACGCTGGACTGGAAGAAGCACAAGCTGGAATCAAGATTGCTGGGAGAAATATCAATCACCTCAGATATGCAGATGACACCACCCTTATGGCAGAAAGTGAAGAGGAACTAAAAAGCCTCTTGATGAAAGTGCAAGTGGAGAGTGAAAAAGTTGGCTTAAAGCTCAACATTCAGAAAACAAAGATCATGGCATCTGGTCCCATTACTTCATGGGAAATAGATGGGGAAACAGTGTCAGACTTTATTTTTTGGGGCTCCAAAATCACTACAGATGGTGACTGCAGCCATGAAATTAAATGACGTTTACTCCTTGGAAGGAAAGTAATGACCAACCTAGATAGCATATTCAAAAGCAGAGACATTACTTTGCCAACAAAGGTCCATCTAGTCAAGTTTATGGTTTTTCCAGTGGTCATGTATGGATGTGAGAGTTGGACTGTGAAGAAGGATGAACGCCGAAGAATTGATGCTTTTGAACTGTGGTGTTGGAGAAGACTCTTGAGAGTCCCTTGGTCTGCAAGAAGATCCAACCAGTCCATTCTGAAGGAAATCAGCCCTGGGATTTCTTTGGAAGGAATGATGCTAAAGCTGAAACTCCAGTATTTCGGCCATCTCATGCGAAGAGTTGACTCATTGGAAAAGACTCTGATGCTGGGAGGGATTGGGGGCAGGAGGAGAAGGGGACGACAGAGGATGAGATGGCTGGATGGCATCACTGACTCGATGGACGTGAGTCTCAGTGAACTCCGGGAGTTGGTGATGGACAGGGAGGCCTGGCGTGCTGCCATTCATGGGGTCGCAAAGAGTCGGACACGACTGAGCGACTGAACTAATCTCAACTGAACTAGTGAGATAGAGCCATTGTATAAGACAGTTCTTTCCAGAGGTGATTAAGGGATTGAGAGTGAGGCTTTAGGAGATTACCTTTAAAATAGGGGAGGATACAAATGTAGGTGGTGTTAGCTTTGTTAATTTCTGAAAAGTAGTAGTCTAGCACCATCATCTTAGACTTTAAAGCAGAATAAGTCTTTTCTGAACTAAATTATGTAGGACCATAAACAAGATGAAAACTGGAGCACCTCAGGAGAAATAAAGTCAATATTATGGTTTCACCTACCTTCTGCCCTCCCTTCCTTCCTGTCTCCCCTACCCCCAGATCACCTGAGAGTCATTGTTGGAATCCTGGGGCTGGGTGGTAACCTGCGGGATGCTGTAGAATGCCTCCTGCTGAGAATTTGGTGAGGATTTTTCATCTCTCAACCTCAGTGTAGAAGGGGAACTTGATAAATTCTACAGATCCTTGGGCTAAATGTATTCTATTTCTTTGGTCTCCTGGCAGGCAGGAATTTGTGGATGCTTATGTGAATTATGTCTTCCAAATCTCAGTTCATGAGTGGTACACAGCTTTCTCCAGCGGCTTCTTAAAGGTGTGTGGTGGCAAAGTGCTAGAGCTCTTCCAGCCTTCAGAACTGAGGGCCATGATGGTGGGGAACAGCAGCTACAACTGGGAGGAACTGGAAGAGGTAAGCCTAAAAGATGCAGTCTTTTACTTCTGAGTGTAGCAGCGGCCTGGGCAGGAATACCCAGAGCTTGCTCTCTTTCTAAGTGATCTGTGATTAACTGGTTTTGGGGGTCTCCTTCATTTCAGTGTTTATTTCTTAGTGCAAATGGTATACAGATGTCCACTTGTAATATTTTGCTTCTGGAAGATAATTTTTTTTCTTTTTGTCTTTTTTGGGCAGACTGCCATCTACAAGGGTGATTACTCAGCCACACATCCCACCGTGAAACTATTCTGGGAAACATTTCATGAGCTCCCATTGGAAAAGAAGAAGAAGTTTCTGTGTAAGTATCAATAATGTCCATACGGTATTTGTCCACATTTCGGTTTTGTATTTGGTATAGGATGGTACACTACATGGGTGAAGTTCAGCTCTTTTAAATGGTAAAAGGTAAACGTGCTCAGTCACTCAGTCGTGTCCGACTCTTTGTGATCCTGTGAACTATATGCCTACCAGACTTCTCTGTCCGTGGGATTTTCCAGGCAAGAATACTGGAGTGGCTTGCCATTTCCTTCTCTGGGGAAAGGCTAAGTAAGGATATATATTTACACTTTTTGTCTTAGTGGTATCTCAGGCACAGGAGAAGTTGTTAATCTTTATTTGTTGCTTAATAGGATGGGTTGAATGAAAGGAAGAAAAGCATTTCACTGATTTTTTTTTTATTGCTCTAGAAATACTAGGTATTTTATATGTAAGTGATTCCTTGAAGTATTACATTGATGAAATCAAATTGTTTGGATTAACCTCCCTTATTTCTCTGCTGCTGCTAAGTCGCTTCAATCGTGTCCGACTCTGTGCGACCCCATAGATGGCAGCTCACTAGACTCCTCTGTCCCTGGGATTCTCCAGGCAAGAACACTGGAGTGGGTTGCCATTTCCTAAGTGAAAATTGAAAGTGAAGTTGCTCAGTTGTGCCCGACTCTTAGCGACCCCATGGACTGCAGCCTACCAGGCTCCTCTGTCCATGGGATTTTCCAGGCAAGAGTACTGGAGTAGGGTGCCATTGCCTTCTCCGCCCTTATTTCTCTAGCCTTTTAAAAATATTAGAGTGTCCACTCCAAGTGTAACTGGGCAGATGTGAGTTATAATAGCTTTATTGAGATTTAATTCACACACACATACTAAATAAGTTAAAGTGTACAATTCAGTGGTTTTGTATACTCACAGTTGTGAAACTATCAATTTTGGAACATGTGCATCATGTTCTAAAACGATGAGAAGAAAGTGTACTCATTAGCAATCATTCCCAATTTTCTCCGAGCTTCCCAGCCCTTACTAATCTGCTGTCTCTGTGGATTCCCCTGTGCCGGACATTTCATATAAATGAAATCATACAATAAATGGTCCTTTGTGACTGGCTGGATGACATTTGAGAATGGTAATACATTCAGAAAGGAGCATTAAGTCTAGTTTACATGAACAAATTGAGCCTCTTAAAAATAGTAGAAATCTTTGTGTCATTCTATAATCAGGGTCATAAATTAGCCAGTGAATAGTATAAAATTTAAAAACAGAATTTGAAAGGCAGTCTCTTTTGCTTTATAAGAATAAGCATATATTAGTGTTAATGCAAGATTTACCCCCAGATTCTACTGCTCACAGGGAGTAAAGATGAGAGGAAGTGGAGATCTTACAGAAGAATTCTTTAAAAAATACCCGCTTCCCCTCTGCCCAGTTACATGGGCTCTTGAGAAGCAGTGGCATATGAGTCAGGTGACAGGATAGATTTGCCAGTGGAGCCTGTAAGGCTGGGACAAGAGCTGTGACAATCAGGAAGCGCCTGCTCTTGGGCTGGGGGTTTCCTTTAAATAAGACATTTTTCTGTTCAGAGACCTTTAGACTTTCATAAATCTATTATTAGACTCTCTAGTCTTAATAACATTAGAGTTTATTAGACTATATTTGTTGTCTTTATTAGACTCTATAGATTTGGCAAGAATGTTTATATATGTTTTTGTATATCACAGCCTCAGGTAGTGGCAGGTTATTTGAAAGTGCTCCTTAACTAATGATATCATTGTAGATTTTCTAGCAGTTCCACAAAGAAGGTTATCCGGTGCTGGAAAACTGGGAAAGCAGAAGGGCTGGTCTCTTTTTCCTAAGTCACAGTGTGTCGCAGGAGTGAAATGTCTCGTATACTGCCGGCGTCAGATCTCCTGGTTTAAGGGAAAGGCACACAGATCCCAAATGGAAATTCACCAGCAAAGGGGGTAGCAGCAGAAACTTGAGGGGAGAGGAGACCCTGAGGCCACGTAGACTGTCATCTTCTTCCTGGCTTCCCTGAGGTCAGCTCTTTTCCTCTGGCAGCAATCCTCTTCCTCTCTGATTTTGTGAAGGCTGATAACATTTATGAGAACACATATTTGAGGGAGGCCATCCCTTACAGGGAAGGATGATTTAAAAAAAATTTTTATTGGAATATTATCACTTTACAAGGGTATATTAGTTTCTGCTGTACAACAAAGTGAACCAGCTATATATGTATACATATATCCCCTCCCTCTAGTACCTCCCTCCCACCCCTCTGGGTCATCACACTGAGCTGAGCGCCCTGTGCTGTACAGCAGGCTCCCGCTAGCTATCTATTTTACACATGGTAAATGTGTCAATCCTAATCTCCCAGTTAGTCCCACCTTCCCCCCGCCTTACCCCATAGCCACATGCCCATTCTCTGCATCTCTGTCCCTGCCTTGGAATTAAGTTCGTCTCTACCATTTTTCTAGGTACCACATATGTGCGTTAATATATGATATTTGTTTCTCTTTCTGACATGCTTCACTCTGTATGACAGACTAGGTCCGAGGTCATTTTTTATGTGAGGGCATTTTTGAGCATTTTTTCACGTGGTGCTTTCTTTGTGTCAATATATAATTAGGGTCTGAAATTAGCCAATGAAAAGTATAGACTTCTAAGTCCCTATGAAACCAAAAAAACAGAATTTGAAAGTCAATCTCCTGCTCTGTAAGAGTGAGCATATTTAATATTAATATAAAGTGAAAGTGAAGTCGCTGAGTCGTGTCCAGCTCTTAGCGACCCCATGGACTGCAGCCTACCAGGCTCCTCCGTCCATGGGATTTTCCAGGCAAGAGGACTGGAGTGGGGTGCCATTGCCTTCTCCGAAGAGTCAGCGTTACCAAAGGAAAAAAACCCATTGCGGTCCCAATCCGAGTAACAGTTAACCTCAGAGATGTTCTTGAAGCTAGAGCTCCATCTAGCTTCCGAACTTCAGCGAGGCTAGGCGCTTCCTGACTACCACCAATCCAAGTTTGGGACCTAAGCCACAGTACACAGTAACAGTATAGATCCCAAGTCCCTTGCAAGTCTATGGTCCAATAGATTAGGTTAGTACTTTTAATTCCCAAGGAGTTATGAAATGGTCAAAGAGACCGAAAAGTTTGACCAAGAAAGGTGAGTTCGGTCCACACGCTTTGCCCATTTTTGGTTGGTTCCCAAAGGAGACATGGGGTGCCTCTTGGCATTGGCAGGTCGGTATAAACCCCCGACAGGTTTCTGCCATAAGCCCTATGAGATCACACGTAAAAGTGGCTGCACTTCTCACACGAGCCACAGGGTGTCACTCCTTCCCTTCGGTACTTCCCAGGGCCACCGAAAGCACGTTTGCGTAGCTGGTAATTCCCCTTCTCTTTCTCCACAGTGTTCCTGACGGGCAGTGATCGCATTCCCATCTATGGCATGGCCAGCCTGCAGATCGTCATCCAGTCCACAGCCAGCGGAGAGGAGTACCTGCCTGTGGCCCACACTTGCTACAACCTTCTTGACCTCCCTAAGTACAGCAGCAAAGAGGTCCTGCGGGCACGGCTGACTCAGGCCCTGGACAACTACGAGGGGTTCAGTTTGGCCTGAGAACCCCAGCTTGCCCCAGAGTTCCCTTCCTTCCTCAACAGCCACAGTGAGGCCCATACAGAAAATCATAGGGAGTGAGTTCTATTTTTTTTTTACTGTATAGCAGGTTGGAACTTTTGAATCCTGAACCTGAACCAAACTCCCCAGTGTTCCTTGCACTTGTGACTGTGCTGCACTCTGCTGGATAAAATGGCAGTAGATTTTTAAACTATTTCCCAAATCTCTCTCTCAGCCCTGATCTTTCCTCCTAACACTTCCTTGTCCTTCTTCTGACTTCTCATTCCTCTGCAAGAATGATTGGACTGACCTGTCCTTTCTCTCCTGCACATGTAGAACGTCTCCTTTCTCTGCAGCCTTGGAAATGCTCCTGGCTTGTTGCAGCCCAACCCTCAGGACTAAGGAGGAAAGGACTACTTCAGAAATTCCCAAGCCCAACAAGCTGAGTCTGGGTCCATGACTTTGGCAGAGCTCTTGAGAATTTATGGGAGCCTTTAACAAACATGCCTTGTTTTTTTTTTTTTAAAGTCCTCGAGGGCCTAGCTGTCTTCCTGTGGCTCTGCCTGTTCCCGGCCCTCCTCAAAGCTGTGCAAAACTGCTTAGCTTTGCAGCTGAGCCAAATTTTGTCTGGTCGCTTTGCCAGACCCTTCTGACAAAAAGATGAGGTAACAGGTTCCCACCCTCTTCCATCATTCTGCTTTTGGAGCAAGTCGCGTTAATTTTTTAAGGAGTATTTCCTCTTAGAAAAGTAAATTTCTTCTTAGAAAAACTAAATTTCTTGCCTCTTTCTATAACTATCACTTTCCATCTCTTCCACTTTGTCTTCCCTCCCCACCTGCTACTTTTCATCACATTCTGTTACTTAACTTAATGTTCCCTTCCTTTCCTTCTAGTAGATGCATGCTGTCTGTTTTAGTTTTTATTTGT
>NW_011495025.1:5656891-5667338 GCF_000754665.1 Bison bison bison | reverse complement strand
TTTATTTGTATGTCAATTGCAAATATTTCTACTCAGATTCCGCCCCCCCAATTCCCTAATTGCTAAAGGATATTCTTTATTATGGGACTTTTGTTTATTGCATTTGAAATGTTTGTTTACAATGGGATTTTAGGGATTGTGTTTGAAGCAAATATATGTATTTAAAAAATCACAACATGCTGAACCTTCTTCATGAGATAAGAAAATTCTATATGAGCAAAGAATCCATGTCCGCCTAACTTTAAATTCCTAGTCACTAGAGAAAAGACTTATTTATATAAAGTAAAGTATTTATGAACCATGAGACAGCATCAAATCTCAATGAAGGACTGTAGATTTTTGCTTTTTGTTTTTAAAACTTATTCCAATTGGTAGTTTTTCAGTCTTTATAATACAAGATTTAAAAAAAGATATACAGTTATACGAAATGTTTATTTTCTATGTGTGTGCATATAGTTCAATATTATGCAATAAATTTGGTGTTTTAATGTAAGCCGAACTGTTTCTTCTTGTACTTGCAGAATGGGTAGCTTGCTTTCAGTAGAAGAATTAAGTCGTCTATCCACATAATCTGATAGAAGGTCAAATGTGGTTCCTGTCATAGAGGAGAGCTGGCTGCTGGGAAAATGAAGACAGGGCGGGGGTGGCCGACGGCATTCAGGATGGATGGGCGTTCTGAAGGTTATGATGGGTGAAAAGGCACTCTGCGTGGAGGAGAATGCCTTAGCAGGAGCTTGAATATGAGGGCATGTTTAGGAAAGGGCCAGAAACAACCTGAAGGGCGCATCAGAGGAAATAGAATAGTGGTAAATAAGACTGGGGAGAAAGAAGCTAACTTTGGCACCGAGGGACCAGGCAAAGCCTTGGACCTTGAAAATGTTCAGAACCTTGGGGGTAGGGAGGGGAGGAGTCATGTGACTTGACCCTGGTTTTAAAGAAATGTGAATGGGGGGGTACATGTGGGAGAATGGAGTGGGAAGGACAGAGCGGAAAGACAGCAACTGAGAGCAGCAGGGGTGTGGACAGGACGATGGGCGTCCTGGGAAGAGGAGAAATTAAAGGTGAGTGTAAGACTTATTAATCTAATGGCTGATGCTAATTAGCCCACTTAGAGAAACGTTTTTTTGCTGTGTATAAGTTTTAAAAACAATTACCATGTATTGTTTTACTAGGCTTATAGACAATTTAAAAGTGGTAGAGAACAATAGCTTTCAACAGACATTTAATAGCATACATAAGTGCTCAATTTAAGGGACAGAAAAGTCTGTTACATTTAATTTTGAATGGAGATAGCCAAGTTATTTTAAATTTGGGGGCCTCAGAATTTTCATTTTCCATGAAATAAGGAGACTGGACCAGATAATTTCTAAGGTCCCTTTGAGCTCTAAAATTGCATTACCAAGAGCAGTGCCTGCACAGAGATGCTCAGTAAATTCTAAATATTTGTTGCATGAACGAAATTCTGTGCTGCTTTTCTAAAAACTATTTTTTTTTTTCTGGCATGTTTTCCTCTTTTTTCCCCTTTATCAAGTATTGCTTTAGAACTCTTTAGGTAGTCATTTCTAGATATACCCACCTACCTACCTTTTCTGAAAACACAGGAAGCTTCTTCACTGTTTTCAGAAATGTACCAATTTAATGAAAAAAAATCTCATTAAAACAAGGCAACTTTTGGTAGGTGGGATTCAATGACAGTGTAACAAGGCAATTTAGCCAATTCTGATAATTCTGTCTCCATGTGAAGCCTTTTTTGATGACTAGAATGGTTCTCTATTAATTATCCTAGAGAGCCAACCAACTACAGGCTGCAAGCTAAAATGGGTTCTACATTTTAAAAGGGTTGGGACGAAAAGGATATGTAATAGCAATTACTGGCCTACAAATCCTACCATATACCTGGCCCTTTATAGAAAAAGATTTGCCCCACCCTTTTGAGAGGAGACTTGGAGGAACCATAATAAAACTGTGGATAACTTACTAAAGTCTTAGGAGGAACTTGGTCATAGTTGATATTGAATAGAGAGAACAAGTGTCTGGGACTTTCTGCCACCGGTGTAAGAAAATCAAGCTTTGTCTAAGATTAACCCAAAAAATATGCACCCAGGTTTTTACTATAATAAAAACTATCATGAATTGGTTGTGTGCCAGACCCTGCAGCAAGCATTATCCATGCACTATTCAGTTTAAATGCCACCACTGCCCTCCGGCAAGTATCTTAACCTCTCTGTATCTCATTTTCTTCCTATTTAAAATGGGAATAAAAATAATACCTTTCTCATGGAGTTACAATGAGAATTAAATGAATGAATTAATGGGAAGTACAAAGAACAGTGCCTAGCACATAACCAGCTCTCAGTAACTATAATTATCATTCTAATTTCACATGAAAAAATGAAAGCTTAGAGAAAATAACTTTCTGTTAAACTGGTAGGATGTGGACTTGTGATCTGTATTATGCCCAGCTGTTAAAGGTGGGAAGCAAAATTTAACTACAGATAGATAGCTAGAGATACAGTGATGTGGCAGGTAACTTTCCTGAGCATCTATCTGCAGAGATACCCTGTGCTTTGTTTTACTGCCACTGTGTAGTTCAGTAAAGTCACTTCTATGATCATAGGAACGGCACACCCTATCAGTATTTTAATCCTATGTCATCTGCAGTGGGTCCCACTGGAGCTGGTGTCTGTTGGCACGAGTGGTCAGCCTAGGATTTAACTTCTCCCAGACCATAGGAATGATGGTCAAATAGATTCCAAGTTGGTAAACATGCAGAGGTACTAGGAGAGTGGTGTGCCTGGTGAGGACACTGAGCTTTCTGCCCATTCCCACGTACCTTGCTCTGTGTATCTCTTCTGACTGTTTCTGAGGTGCAGGACTGGAGGCGATGCCACCAAAGTGCAGTGCAGGATCCCCAGTCAGCATTTTCCACAGAAATCAACATGTAGCTGTCTATCCATGAACATAAACAGCTCTGGAGCCCACTTAAACTTCAGCGATGCAGTCGAACATCAAACCTGAGAATAACCCCACAGAAAAGGGAAGACAGCTTCATTCTTTCTGCATCATCCCATCCCCAAAGCCAGCAGTGCTCGGCACCAAGAGGGAGCTTCTAGCTAGAAAGAGGAAAGGGGGCATGGAGTGAGTGACCAGCTTCCCCAGCCTTTTGGGTCACCTTATGAAGGTTCCACTTTAGTTTCACGTTACTCAGAGACTGGCAAAGCCAAGATACTGAGAGTTGTGGCTAGGAACAAGAGAGAAAAGCAGGGGCTCCCAGAAGCAGGCACATGGCAGGAGCGACTGGAGTTCCTAGCCACCTGCTCCACAGATATTCCAGCAGCTTTCACCACTGAAGAAACCGAGAGACAGCACAGCCACCAGGGACTCCACAGGCATTTGCACTCACTGATGTCAGCCACCTGAGTCCCTACCTATTTTCTCCCCAGCCTGCCCCAGTCTGGCCCCTGCTAGAGCCCAAGGACCTCACCAGCAGCAGGTCCAGGCTGCTGTGTGAGTGCAGGACAGCAGGCTAGATGCCCCATCACTGTGTGTGTGCTTGGGGCTGAATCCTCCCGCTGTGCACTTGTCCATGCCAGCTTGATTCCTGTCACTGGAGGCACCTCCCTTGCCGTATACACACCCAGGGAAGACTGTGCAGCCATGGGAGAACATGCAGACATCCAGGGACCCTTGCAGCTGCCAGGGTGCTCACAGTGGGCCCTGGCCCCCAATACTAGGTGCGTGTCTACAACTGGCCCCTGCCACTACACAGGCGTCTGTAGCTGACCCCCGCAGCTGTGTGTACACACTACTGGTTCCACGCACCACAACCGGTCCTGCTCCTTGGACCTAGGGGTGCTGCTAAGGACCCCAACAGCCATTGCAGCCTTTGGGGACTCCCTGCAGCATTCATCAAGGACCACTCAGTTGATGCTATAGATGTCGGCAACCTGAACCAAAGGGATCACCACCGTGACCCCGCCCCGCTCCTGGACCCACTGCCATCACATAACCTTGTTACCCTGCACCCCTGACCTGGGGTCACAGTGTGCTGTGCTCTCCCCCAACCCTTCCAGGTGTGAAAGTCTTCACGTACCAGAGTCAATCCATAATGTCTGCAAGAGGAGGTGACTGCTTCGTCAAAGGTACAAGACACCTAGGAGAGACTACAGGGATCACAGAGAATCAGGGAAATATGTGTCCACCAAAGGAATCTAGTAAATTTCAAATAACCAGCCCTAAAGAAATGGAGACCCAGGAAATTCTTGATAGAATTTAAAATAGTTATTTTAAATCTAAATCTAAAGATGCTTGGAGAGCTATAAGAGAGCAAATAATTGAATAGTATCTGTAAAATAGTATAAGAACAAGATGTACATAAAGAAATAGAAAATCTGAAAAAGAAAATTTTGGAGCTGAAGGATACAATGACTGAATTGAGAAATTCAACAGAGACCTTCAACATCAGACTTGAACAAGATGAAGAATCAATGAGACAGATGAATTGAAATTATCTAATCAGAGAAGCAGAAAGAAAAAAGAATGAAAAGGATGGAAGAACACTTACAAGGACTTAGAGGACACCAGTAAGAGAAACAATGTATGAAGGAGAAGACATGGAGAAAGAGGTAGAAAAATCACTTAAAGAAACAATGGCTGAGAATTCCTCAAACCTGGGAGAAATTTGGACTTCCAAGTTCTTGAAACTACTAGGTTATGCCAAAATTTCAATCTAAAATGATCTTCCCAAGATACATTAAAAATTGTCTAAAATAAGAAATAGAGGATTTTAGAGCAGCAAGAGAAAAAAAAAGTCTCATAAAAGGGAACCCCCATTAGGAAATCAGAAGATTTCTCAGTAGAGACCTTACAAGCCAGAAGAGAAGAGGATAATATATTCAGGTACTGAAGAAGAAAAACTGCCAACCAAGAATACTTTACCTATGAAAACTTTTCCTTCAGAAATGAAGGTGAGATACTTTGCCTAACACACCACCACTAGACTTTACTTACAGAAAATGCTGAAAGGAATTTTTCAAGCTGAAATGAAGGATGCCAATTAGTAACCTGAAAACATATAAAAATACACAAAATACTGGTCAAGAGAAGAACATAGTTAGATTCAGAATACTCTAATATGGTGGTGTGTTACTTAATGCTAGTATAAAAGCTACATGACAAAAGTATTTTTAAAAAGTTACAGCTATAATTTGTTAATGAATATATATGTAAATTTTGACATAAAAACATAGGGAAAGTAAAAGGGTTTTGCACTCCATCAGATTATCAGCCTAAAGTAGACTAATATATAAGTTGCTTTATGTAAGCCTCATGGGAATAACAAAGCAAAAGCCTACAGTAGATTCATAAAGAGAAGGCAATTAAAGCATTGTTGTTGTGTTAGTCACTCAGCCATGTCCAACTCTTTACGACTCCATGAACTGTAGTCCACCAAGCTCCTCTGTGCATGGAATTTCCAGGCAAGAATACTGGAGTGGGTTACCACTTCCTCCTCCAGGGCATCTTCTTGACCGTCTCCTGCATTGCAGGAGGATTCTTTACCATCTGAGCCACTGGGGAAGCCCAGATTAAAGCATATCACTGTGGAAAGTCATCTCACATCTCACAAAGGTATGTAGCAATAGATGAAGAAAGTAACAAATGACCTCAAAACAGCCAGAAAACAAAAAGATGGCATTAGTCTTTACCTCTCAATAACTTCTTTAAATATGAATCTTTGAATTCTCAAATAAAAACAGAGAGTGGCTGATGGGATTAAAAAAAAAAGACTCAACTGTATGCTGCCTACAAGAGACTCACTTCAGCTTTAAGGACACACACAGGCTTAAAGTGAAGGTGTGGGAAAAGATACTCATGCAAGTGAAAACCACAAGAGAGCAGGGATTGCTATATTAACAAAGATCTGAAGGGAGAAATAGACAAAATATAGTAATAGTTGAGGACTTCAGTGTTCCACTTTTAACAAAAGATAGATCTAGACAGAAAACCAAAGAAACACTTGTTTTTTTTTGAACTATACTTCAGATCCAATTAATCAAACAGATATAGAACATTCCATCCAACAGACTGAATACACATTATTCTTAAATGCACACAGAACATTCTCCACAACAGGTCACATAAGAGGTCTTATGACCTCTTGGCAAACAAGTCGTGCAAATTTAAGATCGAAATCATATCTTTCCCAACCACAATGGTATGAATCTAGAAATCAATAACAAGAAGAAAGCTGAAATTTTCACAAACAAGTGGAAATCAAACAACATAGTCCTAAACAAACAATTGGGTCACAGAAGAAAACAAAAAGAAAATTAAAAACTCACCTTGAATGTAACACAAATTAAAACACAACATACCAAAAACTATGAGATGCAGCAAGAGCAGTTTTAAGAAAAGTTTGTAGCAATAAATGTCTGCATTAAAAAGAAAAATGCAGCCTAACTTTATCCCTTAAGGAACTAGAAGAAGAAGAAACTAAGCCCACATTTAGCAGAAGGAAGCGGGTAACATAAATAAATGAAAGAGAGACCAGAAAAAGTACAGAAATGATCAATGAAATTAAAAGCTGGTTTTTTGAAAGGTTTTTTGACAAACTTTCAGCTAGATTAAGAAAAAGAAGACTCAAATAGATAATATTATAAATTAAAAAGAGGAAACATTACAGTGGATACCACAGAAATACAAAGGATCCTAAGAGACTATTAAGAACAATCACATACCTACAAATTGGATAATCTAAAAGAAATGGATAAACGCTTAGAAACAGGACATTATAGAACTCTTTGAGAAAAACACAGGCAGAACACTCTTCAACATAAATTAGAGCAAGATCCTTTTTTTGACCTACCTTCTAGAGTCATGAAAACAAAAACAAAAATAAATGGGATCTAATTCAACTTTTAAAAGCATTTACACAGCAAAGGAAACCATAAAAAAAAACCAGACAATCCTCAGGATGGAGAAAATATTTGCAAATGAAGCAACTGACAAAAGATTAATCCTTGAAATATACAAACAACTCATACAGCTCAATATTAAGAAAAAACAAAACAGGTAGAACATCTAAACAGACATTTCTTCAAAGAAGACATAACAGGTGGCCAAGAAGCACATGAAAAGATGCTCAACATCACTATTCAGTTCAGTTCAGTCGCTCAGTCGTGTCCGACTCTTTGCGACCCCATGAATCACAGCACGCCAGGCCTCCCTGTCCATCACCAACTCCCGGAGTTCACTGAGACTCACGTCCATCAAGTCAGCGATGCCATCCAGCCATCTCATCCTCTGTCGTCCCCTTCTCCTCCTGCCCCCAATCCCTCCCAGCATCAGAGTCTTTTCCAATGAGTCAACTCTTCACATGAGGTGGCCAAAGTACTGGAGTTTCAGCTTTAGCATCATTCCTTCCAAATGCAAATCAAAGCTACAATGAGGTATCACCTCACACTGGTCAGAATGGGCATCATCAAAAAATCTACAAACAATAAATGCTAGAGAGGGTATGGAGAAAAGGGAGCCCTCCCACCCAGTTGGTGGGAATGTAAATTGGCACAGCCACTATTGAAAACAGTATGGAGGTTTCTTAAAAATAGAACTACCATATGACCCAGCAATCCCACTCCTAAGCATATACCAGGAGGAAACCATAATTCTAAAAGATGCATGCACTTTGTTCATTGCAGAGCTATTTACAATAGCCAGGATGTGGACGCCATCTACCTGTTCATCAGCAGAGGAATGGATAAAGAAGATATGGTACATATATACAATGGAATATTACGCAGCTAAAAAAGAAATAATTACATTTGCAGCAACATGGATGGACCTACAGACTGTCATACCAAGTGACGTAAGTCATACAGAGAAAGACAAGCAACATGTGATACTGCTTGTATGTGGAATCTTTACAAAAGGGTATGAATGAGCCTATTTACAAAACAGAATTAGAGTCACAGATGTAGAAAACAAACTTACAGCTGCTAGGGGATAAGGGGCAAGAAATGGATAAATTGGGAGACTGGGATTGACAGACTATTATGTATAAAATAGATATAAGGCCTACCAGACAGCACAGGAAACTCTACACAATACTCTGTATAAATGGTCTATATGGGGACTAGATCTAAAAAAGAGTGGTGATATGTGTTTATATATAACTTCTTCACTTTGATGTACATTAGAAACTAAAACATTTCAAATCAACTATATGCCAATTAAAAAAAACACAGATGTAGAAGTCAGAAGTATTAAAAACAAATCACTTGTGAAGAAGGAAATGGCAACCTACTCCAGTATTCTTGCCTGGAAAAGTCCAGGGACAGAGGAGCCTGGTGGGCTGCAGTCCATGGGGTTACATGACTGAGTATGCATGCCTGAGGAGGGGGAAGGGAGATGGGTTGGTAGCAATAAACTGGTAGAACTACAAAAAAAAAAAAAATCACCTGAATCATTTAGAGGAAATCTGTCCATAAGCAAGCAGATGATATAATTTATAAGAATAGCTAAGTTCTTTCAAACTTGTTTTTCTCATAACCTTGCTGCTACTGCTGCTAAGTCGACTCAGTCGTGTCCGCCCACCAGGCTCCCCCATCCCTGGGATTCTCCAGGCAAGAACACTGGAGTGGGCTGCCATTTCCTTCTCCAACCTATGAAAGTGAAAAGTGAAAGTGAAGTCTCTCAGTCGTGTCCAATTCCTAGCAACCCCATGGACTGCAGCCTACCAGGCTCCTCCATCCATGGGATTTGCCAGGCAAGAGTACTGGAGTGGGGTGCCATTGCCTTCTCCATCTCATAACCTTACTTATGTAAAAAGTATGTTTACAAAATCATGCTCCCCAATAAAGCTCAGGATTTGTTGAAAAAAAAAAAAAAAACTTCAAATGTCCATCAGTTAAAAAACAAACAAAAAAAAACAAACACTTAGAAACATACAAACTAACAAGACTGAATCATGAAAATAAAATAGAAGATCAAAACAAATGAACTATGAGAAATGAGATTGAATCAATAATCGAAAACCTCCCAGTAAGAAAAGCCATAGACCAGATTGCTCTTGTAAATTCGGGGCTTCCCTGGTGGCGCAGATGATAAAGAATCCCCCTGCAATATAGGACACCTGGGTTCTATTCCTGGGTTGGAAAGATACCCTGGAGGAGGGCATGGCAAGCCACTCCAGTATTCTTGTCTGGAGAATCCCCGTGGACAGAGGAGCCTGACAGACTACAGCCCATGGGGTCGCAAAGAGTTGGATACAACTTGAGTGACTAAGCACGTTCTATCAAACATTTAAAGAAGAATTAATGCCAGTCCTTCTCACATTGTTCCAAAAGATGAAAGTGGAAGGAAGACTCCAAAACTCATTTTATGGGGCTAGCATAACATGGTACCAAAGCCAGAAAAGGACACTGTAAGGAAGAAAACTATAGGCTTATATCCCTGACAAATAAAAATGCAAAAATTCTTAACACAAAATATTTGCAAATGATAAGGGATTCAGTTCAGTTCAGTAGCTCAGTCATGTCCGACTCTTTGTGACCCCATAGACTCCAGCATGCCAGGCTTCCCTGTCCATCACCAACTCCCGGAGTTCACTCAAACTCATGTCCATTGGGTCGGTGATGCCATCCAAACATCTCATCCTCTGTCATCCCCTTCTCCTGCCTTCAATCTTACCCAGCATCAGGGTCTTTTCCAATGAGTCAATTCTTCGCATCAGGTTGCCAAAGTATTGAAGTTTCAGCGTCAGCATCAGTCTTTCCAATGAATATTCAGGACTGATTTCCTTTAGGATGGACTGGTTGGATCTTCTTCCTGTCCAAGGGATTCTCAAGAATCTTATCCAACACCACAGTTCAAAAGCATCAATTCTTCGGCGCTCAGCCTTCTTTATAGTCCAACTCTCACATCCGTACATGACTACTGGAAAAACCATAGCTTTGACTAGATGGACCTTTGTTGGCAAAGTAATGTCTCTGCTTTTTAATATGCTGTCTAGGTTGGTCATAGCTTTTCTTCCAAGGAGCAAGCATCTTTTAATTTCATGGCTGCATCACCATCTGCAGTGATTTTGGAGCCCCCAAAAGTAAAGTCACTGTTTCCATTGTTTCCCCATCTGTTTGCCATGAAGTGATGGGACCAGATGCCATGATCTTCGTTTTCTGAATGTTGAGTTTCAAGCAAACTTTTTCACTCTCCCCTTTCACTCTTCAAGAGGCTTTTTAATTCTTCTTCACTTTCTGCAATAAGGGTGGTGTCATCTGCATATCTGAGGTTATTGATACTGCTCCCAGCAATCTTGATTCCAGCTTATGCTTCATCCAGTCCAGCATTTCTCATGATGTACTCTGCATATAAGTTAAATAAGCAGGATGACAATATACAGCCTTGATGTATTCCTTCCCCGATTTGGAACCAGTCTGTTGTTCCATGTCCA
>NW_011495025.1:5653873-5656791 GCF_000754665.1 Bison bison bison | reverse complement strand
GCATTGCCTTTCTTTGGGATTGGAATGAAAACTGACCTTTTCCAGTCCTGTGGCCACTGCTGAGTTTTCCAAATTTGCTGGCATATTGAGTGCAGCACTTTCACAGCATCATCTTTCAGGATTTGGAATAGCTCAACTGGAATTCCATCACCTCCACTAGCTTTGTTCGTAGTGATGCTTCCTAAGGCCCACTTGACTTTGCATTCCAGGATGTCTGGCTCTAGGTGAGTGATCACACCATCATGGTTATCTGGGTCTTGATGATCTTTTTTGTATAGTTCTTCTGTGTATTCTTGCCACTTCTTCTTAATATCTTCTGCTTCTGTTAGGTCCATACCATTTCTTTCCTTTGTTGTGCCCATTTTTGTATGAAATGTTCCCTTGGTATCTCTAATTTTCTTGAAGAGATCTCTAGTTTTTCCCATGCTATTGTTTTCCTCTATTTATTTGCACTGATCATTAAGGAGGGCTTTCTTATCTCTCCTTGCTGTTCTTTGGAACTTTGCATTCAAATGGGTATATCTTTCCTTTTCTCCTTTGCCTTTCTCTTCTCTTCTTTTCACAGCTATTTGTAAGGTCTCCTCAGACAACCATTTTGTCTTTTTGCATTTCTTTTCTTGGGGATGGTTTTGATCACTGTCTCCTGTACATTGTCACGAACCTCCATCCATAGTTCTTCATGCACTGTCTATCCGATCTGATTCCTTCTATCTATTTGTCACTTCTACTGTATAATCGTAAGGGATTTGATTTAGGTCATTCCTGAATGGTCTAGTGGTTTCCCTACTTTCTTTAGTTAAAGTCTGAATTTGGCAATAAGGAGTTCATGATCTGAGCCACAGCCAGCTCCCAGTCTTGTTTTTGCTGACTGTATAGAGCTTCTCCAACTTTGGCTGCAAAGAATATAATCAATCTGATTTTGATATTGACCATCTGGTGATGTCCATGTGTAGAGTCTTCTCTTGTGTTGTTGAAAGAGGGTATTTGCTATGACCAGTGCATTGTCGTGGCAAAACTCTGTTAGGCTTTGCCCTTCTTCATTCTGTACTCCAAGGCCAAATCTGCCTGTTACTCCAAGTATCGCTTGACTTCCTACTTTTGCATTCCAGTCCCCTATAATGAAAAGCACATCTTTTTTGGGTGTTAGTCCTAGAAGGTCTTGTAGGTCTTCATAGAACTGTTCTTCAGCATTACTGGTTGGGTCATAGACTAGTATTACTGTGATATTGAATGGTTTGCCTTGGAAACTAACAGAGGTCATTATGTCACTTTTGAGATTGCATCCAAGTACTGCAGTTTGGACTCTTTTGTTGACTATGATGGCTACTACATTTCTTCTAAGGGATTCTTGCCCACAGTAGTAGATACAATGGTCATCTGAGTTAAATTCACCATTCCAGTTCATTTTTGTTCTCTGATTCCTAAAATGTCAATGTTCACTCTTGTCATCTCCTATTTGACCACTTCCAATTTGTCTTGATTCATGGACCTTACATTCCAGGTTCCACGCAATATTGCTCTTTACAGCATCAGACTTTACTTCAATCACCAGTCACATCCACAACTGGGTGTTGTTTTTGCTTTGGCTCCAGAACTTACACAGGACTGGGAAACAGACTCTTGAAGGGCACAAACAAAACTCTGTGCATATCAGGACCCAGGAGAAAGGAGCAGTGACTTCACAAGAGACTGACCCAAACTTGCCTGTGAGTGTCTAGGAGTGTCCAGGTGTGGGTTGGCCGTGGCCTCCTTCAGGGCCGGGGGCACTGAGTGCAGCAGTGTGTGCATGGGACCTGTTGAAAGAGGTCGCCATTATCTTCATTATCTCCACCATAGGTTGGCCTCAGGTTAAACAACAGGAGGGAACACAGCCCCACCATCAACAGAAAATTGGATTAAAGGTTTACTGAGCATGGCTTCGCCCAAGAGAATAAGAACCAGTTCCCCCCACCCCCCCCCCAGTCAGTCTCTCCCATCAGGAAGCTTCCAAAAGCCTCTTATCCTTCTCCATCAGAGGGCAGAGATAATGAAAACCACAATCACAGAAAACTAACCAATCTGATCACATGACCACAGCCTTGTCTAACTCAATGAAACTGTGAGCTATGCCGTGTAGGGCCACCCAAGATGGACGGGTCATAGTGGAGAGTTATGATGAAACGTGGTCCACTGGAGAAGGGAATGGAAAACCACTTCAGTATTCTTGCCTTGAGAACTCCATGAACAGTATGAAAAGGCAAAAAGAAAGGACACTGAAAGATGAACTCCCCATGTTGGCAGGTGCTCATATGCTACTGAGATCAGTGGCAGGGGGAGGGGGGAGATCAGTGGAGAAATAACTCCAGGAAGAATGAAGGGACAGAGCCAAGGCATGGAAATAACCTAAATGTTCATTGACACAGGAATGTATAAAGATGTGGTACGTATATACAGTGGAATATTACTCAGCTGTTAGGAAGAATGAAATAATGACATTTGCAGCAATGTGGAAGGACCTAGTAGAGAGTGTCATACTGAGGGAAGTAAGTCAGACAGAGAAGAAATACTGTATGACATCTCTTCTATGTGGACTCTTAAAAGAAATGATACAAATGAACTTACAAAACAAAGAGAGACTCAAGGTCTTAGAAGATGAACTTATGGTTGCTGGGGGGAAGGGATAGTTAGGGAGTTTGGAAAGGTCATGTACACGCTGCTATATTCAAAGTGGATAACCAGTAAGGACTGCTGTATAGCAAATGGAACTCTGCTCAATGTTACGTGCCAGCCTGGATGCGGGTGGGGGTGGGGGCGGGGGTTGAGGGCGAATGGATACATGTATTTGCATGGCTGAGTCCCTTCGCTGTTCACCACAACATTGCTAACATTGCTAATAAAAAATTTAAAGTTTGAAAAACCGAAAAACTAAGATAGCAGGA
>NW_011495025.1:5638068-5653773 GCF_000754665.1 Bison bison bison | reverse complement strand
AAAAAAAAAAAGAAATCAGGTGTGTTTCTATATACTAACAATGAAATATCTGAAAAAGGATAAAAGAAAACAATCCCCTTCATAACATCAAAAACAATAAAATATTTATGAATAAACTTAACCAAGGAGGTGAAAGATATGTACGCTGTGAGATACACGACTTTGACAAAAAAAGAATATGACAAAGAAATGGAAAGCTATCCTATGTTCATGATTCAGAAGAGTTAATATTGTTAAAAATATCCATATAACCCCAAGCCATCTATAGAGTCAATGTGATCCCTCCCAAAGTCCCAATGGCATTTTTCATAGAAATAGAAAAAAAAAAAAATCCTAAAATCTGTATGGAACCAAAAAAGATCCCAAATAGTCAAACCTATCATGAGGAAAAAATAATACATTGGAGGGATCACACTTCTTGTTTTAAATACTATTACAGCTAATAACTATTTCAAGCTATCCTACAAATCTACAGTAATTAACAGCATCATAGTGGCATAAAAAAGGATAAACCTTCAATATATGGTTAATTAATATTTGACAGGGAGCCAAGAATATTCAGTGAGGAAAGACTAGCCTCTTTAACAAAAGGTGTTGGTAGCACTGGATGGCCGAATGCATAATGAAATTGAACCCCTACCTTATACTATTCACAAAAATTAATAAAGACTTAAACACAACCCCTGAAACTAAAACTCCTCAAAGAAAACACAGAGAAAAGGCTTCTTGACATTGGTTTTTGTGATGATTTTGAGATATAACACCAAATTCGTGGCAACAAAAACTTGATAATTGTGATTATATCAAACTAAACAGTTTCTTCCCAGCAAAAGAAACAACAAATAAAAATGCAAACTATGGAATGGGAGAAAATATCTGCAATCATATATCTGATGAGTTAGTGTCCAAAATACATAAAGAACTCATCTGACTCAATAGTAAAAGTAACCAAATAATCTGACTTAAAAAATAGGCAGAACTCAATAAATACATTTTCAAATAAGACATACAAATGGCCAACAGGTGCATGAAGAGGTACTCAACATTGCAAAACATTAGGGAAATGCAAATCAAAACCACAAGGAGATATTCATCTCAGGCTTTTTAAAGTGGCTGTTATCCAAAAGACTAGAGACAAGTGTTGGTGAGGATGTGGAAAAAAGAGAAGCCTTGAACACTGTTGGTGGGAATGTAAATTGGTATAGCCACTATGGAAAACATTATGAAGGTTCCTTAAAAAATTAAAAATAGAACTATCGTGTGATTCAGCAATCCCACTTGGGGGTACATACCCACAGTGTAATATAACCAGGATCTTGAAAAGATATCTGCACTCTCGTGTTCACTGCAGTGTTAGTCACAACAGCCAAGACATGGAAACAATGGGTCTGTCAATGGATGAATGGAGAAATTGTGGTGTATGTAACAGTGGAGTATTATTATAAGAAAAGAAAATCTTGCTGTTTGTAACAACATGGATGGACCTTGAAAGTATTATGCTAGGTGAATTAAGTCAGAGAAAGACCAAATCTCACTTATATGTAGAATCTAAAAAGCCTAACCCATAGGAACAGAATAGAAAGGTGCTGGAGAGTGGGGCAAAAGGGGACTTGTTGGTCAAACTTCCAGTTATAAGATGAATACGTTCTGGGAATCTAATGAACAGCATAGTGGTTATAGTTTATAATAGTGTACTATATACTTGCATGTTGCTAAGACAGTAGATCTTGAATGTTCTAACTGCAAAGAAGAATGATAGTTATGTGACATGATGGAGGTGTTAGCTAATGCTATTATGATGGTGGTTGTTTTACAATAAACTAGCTCTTCAAATCCACCTGTTGTACACCTTAAACTTATACAATGTCAATCATATCTCAATAAAACTGGAAAAAATAAGGAAAAAATAGCCAAATCATAGTTGACCAGGTGATGGAGAGAAAAGTGGAATGGAGGAGGACACACAACAGAATATCAAAACAGATTTGAGGTACAACCCAATGAATAGAATATTTTGTGTTAGGGTCAAGCGTAGAAGAAAAAGCAAATAAGGCTGACATGCAGGATTTTATCATTTCCTCTCAAAAAGAAATGTCAGTGTTTGCTGTCTCCGGTTTTCTTTGGCTCTTAAAAATGAAGCCAAGGAGATTTTAAATCAGGTGGAACACATGTATACCTGTGGCGGATTCATTTTGATATTTGGCAAAACTAATACAGTTATGTAAAGTTTAAAAATAAAATAAAATTAAAAAAAAAAGAAAAAAAAAAAAACCAGGTGTCTAGAATATCTAAGGACATGATGCCCATGTTGCCTTTGTACTACTTGGTTTGAGTTATGAGTCTTCTGGTTTGTGAATGTCTTCATTTTTAAGAGATGCCTTTCTGCAGCACTGGTAGGAGCCACTGGCAGGCTCCACCTGCAGACTTGCCTTGCGGAACAGTATCTCACAAAGCTGAGGAGGAGCTTGTGGTAAGGAAGACAGCAGGTCCTCATGTCTTCAGAAAAGATGAAAACTCTCCTGTGGGTGAGATAAGGGAACTCTCCAGTTAGATGTGACATAGATGCTACCAGCACGCCTTTACAACCCAGGTCAAGAGAGACTGCTCAACCTCACTTGTGGAGCAAGAAACCAGGATATGCAACAGAACAAGAGTTCGAGGAGGCGTCTACCCACTGTGGGAAGATTCTTTGCATCTGTATTAATAACAGTCTCTCCCACGGATTAGCTGATCCAGGCTTTGGCGCTTTATTTCCTTATAAAAGTAATGGAGTGTGTACCCCTGAGTTATGTGTGGCATGGAGAAAATTAGTTCAGACGTCAGCTTTTTTTTTTTTCTTCCAAGAGTGGCCAGATGCTTGGCAGGATGCACAATCACACAATCTTCAGATCTTTTAAAAGCTGATTTTCCTGGGCCTAATCCTAGGGCAGCTGGATACAATCTCTAGGAATTATTGATTCAGCTCCCGTTGACGTTGAACTTCTGAGAAATTAAATAAGATCTAAAACACACACACTTCTCAGATAAAGGCAAACACTAAAGCAGATTAAGAAACAACCCCAGTCCCTATGGTGTCATAAGAGGCCAGAGCTCTTGAGAACGAAGGTCAACAGCAAGTGCCAACTAGGTACTGGCCTGTGGTCCCAGAGAAACCAGTCTTCCACTGCTAAAGGCTTCTTGTTAAAAACCAGTCTCTTGACCCTTTTGTGCCTGGGTACTCTCGTGCTCAGTCTGGTATAGCAGGCTTAAGGGCTCTCAAGTTCAAGTCTGGCAGTCTGTTCAGAGAGGAGACCTGGAGTTTCTAAATTTGAGTTAATGGGGGGGAGGGCTTCATTCAGTGAGAGTGGAAGGTCATTTGAACCACAGCTTGCTGTTGCTGGCCTGAGCTGGGGTACCTCCACTCCCCTGACCCCTAGCCTTCCACCCCGGGGCTGATGAAGGAATGGAAGACGACCCCAGGCCCTCTCCTAGTCTCAGCCTTGCTCACAGGCTTGGTGAAACTCATGTTGGTTAGGAGCTTGCCAAAATCGGAGCAACTCTCCTCCCTGGGGTATGCTTCGTTTTTAGTTGTTTAAAAATACACCCTGAGACAGAAATTTCAGGACAACAGCTGACCTAGAAATTATTTCCAAGGTTATTCTGTCCCTTTCCTGCGCCGGACACAGGCACTGTCATCTAATTCTTTTGACATGTCTGAGCAGATAGGGACCTCCCACAGTGGTGCCTTCGGGACAAGCAGACCTAGAGGGGTTGGCTGCCCTGCTTTGAGAGGGAAGGGGTTTAGCAAGCAAAAGTCTCTTGGAGAAAGCTGCATGCAGGTTTTGATGTAAATTGCTTGAGAAGAGTCAGAATTTTACTTTCCCTGCCGAGAGAATGGGTCAGTGCTCACATAAAATCTTGCTCACTGGTTAGTACTGACTTGTGCTTAAAGTGCTAGACGTGTGCCTCTGTTGCTGACTACATGCAAACATGGCACCTGAGGGTGAAGAGGAGGGTGGTAGTGGGGGGAAAATACAATTCCTTTTTTGTAGTGATTCAGAATGTCTGTTTGGCCCACAAAGAATCTTTGTCTTAATGCTGATGATAATAGCCCACCACCACCATTTACCCAAGATTTACTGTAGTAAATCTTTCATGTTCATCCAAGTAAATTGCCATAATAACCTCAATAAGGAGGTACTACAGTTATTCCCATTTTCTTTTACGGTAAAGAAACAGAGAAAGGGAGGGTAAGGAAGGTGCCCAAGTTGCAGAGCTGGGCCATCTGTCTGCAGTCTGGACCTTACGCGTCAGACGGCATCTGGTCTCCACTGGGACTGTTGTGTGCCGCCTCTGTCAACTCAGGATTTTGAATTGATCGGAGCTGCTCATTCCTGCAAACACCCAGGATGTCGTCTGCATCCTCTACTTAATGTGCAGTCTTTGGCTCAGTAGCATTGCAGCACCTGGAGGCTTGTCAGAAAAGTGAAGATTGCCAGCTCCCGCAGGGCTACTGTACTAAAGACCCCTGACCAATTTGAGAAGCCCTGCCCTCTGCTACCAGAGAGAAACATACCCTTCACTCTCTTCCTGTGTTCCCCCCGCCCCCTTCCTCTAATCTTGTCCAGGAATTTTAAGTTCTTTGAAAGTAAAATAATCAAGGACCTACTATATAGCACATTGCATATCTTGTAATAAACTGTAATGGAAAAGAATCTGAAAAAGTGTGTGTCATATATAGATATAAAACTGAATCATTTCGCTGTACACTTGAAACACTGTAAACCAACTATACTTCAGTAAAATAATAGTTACAGAAAGATAACAATATCTCAGAATATCTTACCCAAGAAATACTCTGCTACAGAACCAGAAGCATGACAAGGATTTCTCAGCATCTTTAAATTGCTTTTGAGAAATTAAGGATTCAAACGTGGAAGAGTATGAGTTTCAGAATTCACAGGAACAAGTAATAGATGCACACAAAGGCCAAGCTGAGAAACATAAGTCCTTAGGTCTTGGACTCGGTTCTCGCTGTGTTTTGCACTGGGCCACGTTCTCTGGAAGATGCTGAACTCTAGGATCCATCCTGTGGTACAAGCCTTGTTGATGGAGAGGAAAAGTGAGAAGCAAGTTGTCAACAAGCCCAGTTCCTGCCAAATCCCAATTGTCGGCCAGGCAGCCAGCATTCTAAAAACACGTTTGGGAATTTTGACTTTTGGCTTTTACTGAATATGAAACTCAGCTGTGTATTTATAGCCTTGATAAGCTGACCCAGCTTAGGGATAATCCTGATATATTTGTCTTGCAAAATTCAGAATCCATTTCTAGAGGAGGTAATGAGGCCATTGAGAGGCCTGATAAGGACTGTCCCTCTCCCCTAACCTACGCCTGTTGGTTCCTGTTCTGAAATTCCCATTCAGGTTGCCCATAGTGCTACAAATGGACAGGATCAGGAGCGAAAACATTTCCAGAGGAGTCGGGCAAGGCAGAGTGGAGGACCTTCGGTTTTCTAACAGGCTGCAGAAGCTGGTATACTTGGACTAGTATCACTTTCTGGGCCCTCACAGGGTCCTCGTCAAAATAGGATTTAAGAAAATGGATGGTTGCTATATGCTGCCTGCCGCATGGGTTTCAAAAAGTGCATTACTCAGGGTGAGGTTTAATTGAGGCAGAATGCCATGCCAGTGCGCCATCAGCAGCACTGCACCTTTCATGCTCCGGAGTCAGACAGATCTCAGTTCAAATCCTGGCGTCAGTACTGTGACAAGGTCCTTACGCCAAGCCTTAATTAAAAAAAAAAAAATTCAGGTTTAGTATGTTTTGAATGTGTACTTGAGTCACTTAGAGCGTCTATAACACGTGCAGCCTAAGGATACCTGCAGGCCTAACCTCCACCGACCGCCAGCTACTCACCTCACACAACTGCAATATGCCTTTTCTCCCATGTCACCGTTTCCTGCCTCTTTGGCTTCAGAGTAGTGAATGGCTCCTGTATTTACCTGTGATGGCCTCCTAGACTTTGGAGATATACTTACATGATTTTTTTTAAGTGCCTTTCTTTCTGCATCCCTTCAGCCCCCCTCCCGTGGATTTGAAAGGCAGTTGAGCAGAGCACAAGCCCATTTTCCTCCTGACCATCACGGCATGGCTCGCTTGTGCCCAGTTTGCTTCACCTTCTGGTGCCTCCCATGGAGACAGAACAACGAATCTTAATCTTCAGTGGGCTTCTGAGGCGCTCAAGGGAGCAGCTTGATTCCTTTCTGAAGGGAAAGGTCACACCCCACAGGACGGTTCGCTGTCAAAAAATTCGGAACTCTCACAGTTAAAAATATTTTATTTATGTTTATACAAAATACAGTCATGTACTTTAAAAATGTACATAACATCTTTTCATTCAGTTTACATTTTAAAAAAGGAACAACGGTAATTTCAAAGACTTTCTGCTTACATGTCATGTAAACATTGTTCTGGGCCCATGTTATTTACTAAAATTGTATCCACTCGTGGAGATTTTCATGATCATATAGATGCTTTCAGACTGAGAGTCAGATCTGCCAAACTGATTTCTTGAGCTGCGCATGTGATCAGATTGGCTGGATTCCAGGCCAAATGAGATCCTCTAGAGACATAAGTGCAGTTTCATAGCAATATGAAGTTGTAGATGTACACATTTCATTTTGATACATATCTGTGTGGACCTGTTAATTGACCCCGGCGTATCCACATACTTCTGTTATGAAGGATCATGGGGGAGGAGCATATATGCCCCCAAGGGCAGTGACCTCTACTCAGGAAAGTCACTAATGCCCCAGTGCAGTGGCTGACATGTAGAACACCCATCTTTGGGGCTTGCCGAGTCAGCCACCCTGTGAAGAAGTGCCAGGATGCACAAGTTCAGTACCTACAGATTTGAAAATATGTTTAGCCTATGTTTTGACAAAAGGTACTCTTCAGTAGAATTTGAGGATCATGTGGGGAAAAAAATATAAAGGAAGGGAATTAATCAAAGGAAAAGAAAGCACATTCTGGTTTCTGCTAAACCCATGGGTTTCTGAGGAAACTACTTCAGCGTTTTAGTCTAGTTTTGTCCCAACCTATTGGTTTAACCAAATGGATATTATGAAAGAATATCACAGAGGTGTTGGTCTTGGTGCAGAAACCAGCTCTCTTCTCAAAAGAAAAATCCTCAGGAAGCAATATTCAGGAATACTTGTCTTGAGATCAAAGCCAATTTAGACTACAATCAGATTTTCACAAAGCAGTTAAGCATTTATGGCATTCAGCTATAAATATACCACCAAAGATAATAAAGTATAAATGCTTAAAAAATATACCCTTAGGAGAGATGGTATCTTCATAATCAGGTTAAGAGCTCTTAAAAAATTAATCAACGAACTTTAAATTTTGATCTTTCTTGTAAACCTATGATCAGTTCAGGAAGGAGGGTCCAATTATGCCTACTGAGAACTAGGCAGCTCCTGAAAGAATAAACTTAATTGGCACTACAGCTGCCCTTCAATTCTGATAATAGACCTTAATAGTCACTTTAAGAGGAATTCTAAGCTCAACCACATTAATAGATGCCCAGCCCTCAGGGCTCCAAGATGGCTGGCCACAGTCCATGTTTATGATACAAGCACAGCCCTGAAGCATTTGTCCTGGGCTAGAAATGCCACACCTGGGAGCAGGCACACCCTGCCTCAGACTCTTCTGCCACACGTAAGTGTTGCGTCAGGATGAGACAAAACACAAATCACACTGATATTACAAACAGAGGCACTGCTCATCCCTGCCTTGCCACTGAATAATAATCACTGGACTTCAAACGGGCAACCAAAGCAAAGAAATCTAATTATTAGCTCACAATGAATTACAGCTAACAAGTTAAAAAAAAAAAATTCTCCAGTTTGAAATGTGATTTGGTCTTTCAGAGAAATTTGACCTGAATCAGAGATTAGTGAGCTGGTGCAGACTTTCTTGTACTGGCATGAAACAAATTCTGCCTGTTGTGAAACACTTCACAGCAGGCCATTATCCTAAACCTTGCACATACCTGTCAAAAAGTAAGATCAACCTCAATGCTTCAAAGACGAAATGCAGTGATGATACCATAGCCCATATAAACATCTGTTTCAAGGTTTACGCGAGACTAAAACAATAAAAGCAAATGCTTGGAAAATTATAAGTCTCTGCTATCTCTAATTCTTATAATCGTACTATTAAGTTTATTCATGCTTTATTTTTACTTATCCTTGTTATTAAATAACCCTTGACATTTATTTTGTTGGCATGTGTTAGTAAATACACATATGCATTCCCGAGAGAGCAAAGGAAAAACTGTGGTCCAGTGTACTCTGTATGAAGCCAATTAAGACTCTGCCTCTAGGGCCTTGAGACTCTAGGCTGCAGAAATGGTTGCTGTGGAAACAAATTTGCCCCAGCACTTCTGGCAGAGCCAGAACCTACTGACTAACGTGTCTTCAGCTAGAATCTAGTGAAAACAGGACTCCCCTCCCGTAATTTGGGCACCATTCTAGGAAGCGGATTATAAACTACAAAGGAAAAGACGACATTGCATACGCGGTTTATTTTACTATAACTTGGTGTATACTTTTATTCAATCATACAAATTTCAAAGGGGATTCCTGACTAAATCTTTTACTTATTTACCTTTGGCAGAAACAACAGATTGCAAAACATTTCGTAACTTCTCATTTATATAGCCTTCTCTCTTTGAAAGTGTTGTAGCATATTAGTATTTTCAAAACAATACTTAGACAGATGTGCTTTGAAAGTTAACTGGTAATGATGTGATTTATATTATAGCTTATTTGAGAGAGTAATTACTTAAAAAGGACAAACTAGACATGTATTTCTTTAAAAAATACAATTTTTGGTCATGTGAATGATTCATGTTCAGATTTCAAAAATAGAAAACATCCTAAAGTGCGTCATTTCATTTATAATATAACTCCTTGAAACTACAGCAATCTGCAGTGTAAACAGTAGAGCAGAGAATACCAAACGAACTACATTGTAGGATTACGTACCGTCTTTAAGTGTGTGGATTAAACCAGGGTGCTTTCAACATACAGCTCGTACTTCTAGAAGATGAAAGAGCAAACTTAAAGCTATTTCCCCCTACTCCTAACTTGAACAATTTTTAACCAACAGAGAGCCACTACCTCAAAATGGAAAATGCTGCTACAAACCTGATCTGACCAGTTTCTCAAGAACCCACTTTGGAAAGTGACAACTGATCAGGAAGACTTTTCTCCGTTATTATTATTAAAGAAAACACAATGGTACCCTTTGCTGTCTTGTTCACCCTGCACCATTATCTTCAAAAGGCAGAGCTGCTGAAACACCTTCTCTTGGCAACCAGTGGCTGGTGGGCAGATACTGTGCTCAGCCTCCCAGAGCACAGAGGTGGGCTAGGGTATACAGGCAGAACCAGAACTCATTTTCCTTAGTGCAGACACAGAAGGTCAAAAAGTACTAACCAATCACCAGATAACATCAGCACACTGAGGTGATGGATGATTTGCTGTCTTAAATTCCCTGGTCCCTCCAAAATGTCTAATACAGATAGCTCTGCAACACCATCTTTGAAGAAACTATCATTGTAACTGGCCACACACCATTATTTTCTCTTTATACAGGATCTTCAAAACAGTGTGATTTAGGTTCTGCCTTGGGCTGTGCTCTGAGGGCTACACTTATCCTTCAGTTAGAGAAGACTTTTAGTGCAGGTTTACTTAAAAAAAAAAATTAAACTCTGGTAAGTACACAGAAGGCTTAAAATACAGGCTCTTTCTCTCTCATGATCCTCTACACTTAACCTAGGAATTAAGCAAGACCCTTTTGTCTAGCTAGAGCCAAAACCAAACCAAATAGACCAGTGGCCTTCCCCTTGCTTAAGTGTTCGATCATAAATTCTGAAGCTGATAAGTGTAGTCAACATTCAGGAAAAAATTCTCTTCACTGCTGCCTAACTGAAACACCAGCATGGATATTAGCTACTTCTCTATCCCATCTGTCCTCTGCTGATGGTCCAGCCCTAGTCAGGGATCAGTTCTCTGTCATCTGAGGACATCTCGAAGAAACACAACATCAGATAGAGGGCTGCACTGCTCTCCCAGGCAGGTGCAGCTTCCATCTACCCGAGAGCTGAAGGAGAAGCAATTCACACAAGTGGGGAAAGGCGTGGCTCCGTGGAAAGGTCACAAGAATGGCCGAGGCAGCAAACAGGGCTCTGATGCAGGCTCCCACTGGATGGGATCCACAGAGAACACGAATGTGCGCAGCAAGTTCGCTCTCCAGAGTGAAGTCCTGAGCTTGTTATTGTCACAGTTAGACAGAGGATGCTGTTGCTCAGTTATCCCAGAAGAACAGTGTACATCCTCTGTAGACGAGTGTGTCTTCATGTAGTGATTCACCGCTGCCAGTGTCAGCAAGCTTCCACTGCAGCGTATGTGTGTGTCTGTGTGCACACAGGTATGCAGAGATCTTGATATTCCCTTGCAAAATTTTGGCATGGGGGTAGGTGGCCTCCTTCCACCTAGATGGTTTCCAAGGCAGGCAATGGAAACGGGCTGACCCCCAGGGCCTGCAGGCAGGAGGGCGCAGGTCCAGCTCCAAGGCTGCCTTCCAGTTTCTGCCCAGCTGCTATTTACCAGGAGAGGTGGGGGGGAGGGGAGGGAGGGGGGACATTCCCCCTGCGTTCCCCCCACCCCCTTGCTCGGATGGGGCTGACTCCTCACATGGACTTGGAATCAGTGTCTCTCTTGCTGATGAGCACCTCCAAGAGCCTCAGTTTTGCCTTAATGTGCTTATACTCGTTGTATTCTTCAGCCATTGGAGTGCGGTCTTCCTTCTGGACATTTCTAATGGAAACAAAGAGAAAAGGGGCTAATGATCAGGCAGTGTCTCTCCTAGAGGATACTGTTCATTGGGTGAGTTATCATCATGTGGAAATTTGCAGTTTATCGCCCCACAGAATCAGCGTTGCCAAGCATCATTGGTATCAAGACTGGAGCTGTGTTTAGACAAGCAGTGAGAGACAGTGTCCGCAAATGGCACCATGCAACTGAGTTTTAGAGTTACTCCGGCATCTTGAAGAAAGACAGGATGGACTAAGAAATGTAGAAACTCTCTCTGTTATGGCTACATGTAAATTCACACCAAGAGTCTCCATATACTGAAAGCCTTTATTTATACTTAATGCTTTCTCATTTTTATATACTTCACCTAATGAACCACTCAATTTCTAATTAGCAATTGGTATACTCAATTTACAGGGTTTAAAAAAATAGTTAATACTCCTACTTATTATAAAAATCAGCCTTGGAATTCAGCAATTGGATCAGAGAACACTAATAAGCCTTTAAAATTTACTGAGTAATTTTCTATGTGTACGTTTATATGCACAAGGACTATAATTGAAAGCTGATTACAGGGTGCGCGCTGTGCTCGTGAATCTGGATCTAATATTAATACAACCCGCAGGAGGACCTGAAGAAGCGCTGCTGTTCCCACATCCTCAGCCACTGTGGTGCTGCTCTGCTTCTCATCTCACTTGGAAATGTACACGTCAAACATTCAAACACCAGGCTTCCTTTCCTTCTTATTCAAGAGCAAAAAATGGGAAACGGGGATAGCTTGGGGTTCATTTAATTTTGCTCAGTGAACTGATTTTATTTCTGTTCTGCCTGCTCAAGGAAGGATCCTGTATGACTCCAAGAAGAGGGCAGGGAAGGGAAGGGGGTGTGTGACCCCAACCCCAGACGTGCCCTTTGAGAGGCTTCATTCGTGTCAGATATGAATCACACCCTGAAATCTGAAGTCCCTGACGGTTCTAAACTTGTATGATAGTTATTGATTCCCATCAATTCTATTTTCTTAAAACATGTGCAAGTTACATAATTATAGGATGTCTGTGCATAACACGATTATAAATATATGGGAAAAAATAAAACAGACAAACCAAAAATACGCTTGGAAAGAAGACTGGAATGAAACAAATCAAAATGTTAATCCTTTGGTTTGTCTTTGGTGTTAGAATATTATTTTGGGACTTTCCCAATGGCTCAGTGGGTAAAGAATTTGCCTGCAATGCGACAGGAGACACAGGAGACATAGGTTTGATCCCTGGGTTGGGACGATCCCCTGGAGAAGAAAATGGCAACCCACTCCAGTATTCCTGACTGGGAAATCCCATAGACAGAGAGGAGCTGCAAAGAGTGAAATTGCAAAAAATGACTGAGCAATATGGCATGCATGCATGCATTATTATTTTGAATATTATTTATTTTATCTACGTTTTTAAAAATATCCTACAATTCACGGAAAAAGAAAAGCAGATATTTAGGTATAAAAATTTATTGAAAAGTCATTATAGGACAGATCCAAGTCAGAAATCCTAAAATAAATTTATACAATAATGAAAATCAACAGAAATATACTAAATTTTAAATGTTAATTTTTATGGTATTTTTATTTTCCAATTCTTTTGAGAATTATGAAAGGGGACTTAAAGAGAAACTGTATTTATACTGTTTAAATAATTTGGATTAAAATAAAACATTTTAAAATGATAAACTCAGCTCCAGTGTAAGAGAAGGAAACCTATTCTCTGTTCTACCCTGTCTTCTGCTGTGACCTGAGTAGCACATTCTGCGTGTGGTCACTTGCAAACACAGAAGACTATTCCGCAGCATAAGGCTCTATGACGACGATAACATTATGTCTTAAAACTCACTGGTACCCTATCAATCAGGCCGCCTTCCTGCTTCTGGTGTATTTCTCATGACTTGACAACTTTGCTTTTAAAATGAGCTTAAAAACCAGCAAGATCTAGAGTACCCCTTTTCCGTATTCCTCCTTCAAGTTTATTAAGGTTAAAAAAACAACACCAGAAATCAAAACCAGTGCTGTTCACTAGAAACTTAGCTTTACGCTGCTCCTCTTAGATTAGAATTTGATGTGACAGGTTAGTTTTAGAAACATCAGCTGAATCTGTATCAGTCGTGGATGTTCGCCAAGGAGCATTTCCTCCTGAAGGACCACACACACCTCACCATGTCACAGTAAACCTCGAAGGAGCCCTGGGCACACAGCCAAGGGCCAGGATACAGGATGCAGGGAGGGTGGCTCTCAGGTGGGAGGCTTTGCACAGATGTGACAGAGAAAAAAGAGGGCTGCATGTGAGGAGGAGGAGGGGAAGAAAGATACATGCGCTGACCTTCCATTCTGTCTGAAAAAATTGTCTTCAAAATCACGAAGTTTCTTTCGAATCCTTTTCTTTTCTTCTCTCATTTCCTGAAGGTGTTCCAAGAGTTCTGGTCTAAGAGGGGCAGAAAAAGTTCAAGAAAATTGAGTTAAATCTGAATTGTTAAGAAATATTGTGATTGTGCAATGAGATAGGGGTTGTAGAGAATGGGAAAAGCATATAAATGCAGGAACTGTCGAGGGAGCAGAAATGGAGGCCAAAGCTTCTGCTACTTGTAAATTCTTCAAGCATGTGAAATCCCAGGGCACTCTGTTATGTTTTGCTTTGGAAGAAAGAAATGTCATCTGTACTCAGTGTATTAAATGGTGAGCTGTGACACACAGAGACAGGTCCCTTAAAAGAGGCCTTCCCCTTGTTCAAGCAAGATCTCAGATGCTCCCTCAGACAACATGGGATGAAGCTTCTAAAAACACTGAGCCAGGAGTTAAAACAAACTCTGTTTTATCCATAGAGATACATCCTAGGCAAGTCATTTGTGTTTTGCCATTAAGTACAAAGGGTAAAACAGTATTTCAGAAAATTATTTTCATCATGACATTCTAATAACACCACCAAAGCAACATACATGGAAGCAGCATGGAGATTTGAAAGTCCGGTGTCCTGGCTGCATTTTGACGGTATTTTATCATCCATTGGGGAAATAAAACCATCAGCGTCATCTTCAAATTGGTCCAGAAAGCAACGCGCGCTGAAATCAGTTTTCAGGGTGACCATGAAGTCTGGCTTCGTGTAGTTATCGTCTTCTGAACCCTCCTCTTCTTCCTGGAGATACACAGCAACCCTAATAAAAATCTGGTTACTTTTTTAGGCCCTCTTTCATTACTAGTATCATCTCATAGTCATTTAATTATCCAGATCCCATACAGTTTCTTCTACATATCTATGTTTAGCAACACGTATGCACATGATGGATATGTTATTGAATATCTATATACACACAGAATTAAGACAAACACTAAACACAGCTTCTCAATAGGGGGGAAAAACTATCAAAAATTAGTATACAGTACAATTAACAGTTGTCAAGGCCGAGGGTAGGAAGGAAAAAAATCATCAGAATTTATACCCAAAAGCAAACGAAGCAAATGAATCTAAAAATTCTCAGCATTGTGACAATACATAATAAAATTCACCACCAGAAATCCGTGCTTTAAAGATTTCACTACTTATGTGTCTCAGAATTATTTTTATTAAGCTATGAAGAATTTCAGAGATTCAACAATGCATCCTTTCTATATAAAAGGTGAGGTTATGAAGTATTTGTGGTTGCTTGATAAAATTTTAGGAAACTTTTGAGAAGATCAAAATATTTATCTTTCCATTACTGGACTCATGAAACATTTCTTTTTCAAAGAATTTCTAAGGGCCACAGCTGTATTTTTCAGCATCCAAGACTCTAAGAAAAATGTGATATTCTCTACCTTGATAAAAATGTGGTTAGAAAAATAATGAGGTCAAACGACAATATGTTGGTGTCAATTTGAAGCTACGTGAATCTCAGAAATGATGTCAGAGTCTGAAAGAAAGCTCTTAAAGGAAATAATTCACTGTCAAAATGTACAGTCAGACCAGAAAAGAGTATCTTAAGAAATTAAAAAATTGGTTAGGCATTCAGCTACATGAACAACAGGGTCACAACATCAGTTGTTAGGTAAACCGAGTGGCTTCAGGAGGAGCCACTGCTCATGGCAAAGTACACGATTCAAACTGTGTGTGCTGATTCTCTTATCACAGAGTTTGGTACGTTTATGGTGGTGCCTCTGAAATCATGTGAATGAATAAACAAACAGGCAAAAGAAAAGGACTATCACACAGCTACAATGAAACTACTGTTATGAAGACACGAAGGTAAAGTTGGAAAAAAACTAGGTGGCCTTCCTAGATTCTTTCTGCTGTCACTTCGGATCTTCAGTCTCTTTTCTTGATCCATGGAAGTAAGAGCTTCATTATTAGTTTCTCAAAATGAAAATCGTTTTAAAATTTAAAGGGTAAAAGTGGCTTTTCCATCAACAGTCGAGAAGTTTCTCTTTTTTTGTAAGGAAGTGGCAGGTCCCATCTGCATTGTTTTATAACAGTTGAGACAATCGCGCGGGGCACCTGGCCCGTGGGCAGCGCCACCGGCCTCTTCCCGCCCTTCCCTGGTTGGGGGGAACCCGGGGGGGTCTGGGATCTTTCACTGCTGTCGCCGAACTCGGCCAATGTCTGCCTGTATTAGGTGTTCAATAAATGCCTGTTATTTCAGTAATTCAGCTTTAAATGAGAAATACAAATTTCTATTAAGAGTATATTAGGGAATTCCTTGGCAGTCCAGTGGTTAAGATTTTACCTTCCAATGCAGAGGGTGCGGGTTCGATCCCTGGTCAGGGAGTGAAGGTCCCACACCCCTTGTGGCCAAGAAACCAAAACATACTTAAAAAAAAAACAAAAACCAG
>NW_011495025.1:5632023-5637968 GCF_000754665.1 Bison bison bison | reverse complement strand
GTAGAGACAGGTGTGTGTGTGTGTGTGTGTGTGTGTGTGTGTGTTATGTGCGTTAGTCGCTCAGTCGTGTCTGACTCTTTGCGACCCTACAGACTGTAGCCCACCAGGCTTCTCTGTCCATGGGATTCTCCAGGCACAAATACTGGAGTGGATTGACATTCCCTTCTCCAGAGGAACTTCCCAACCCAGGGATCGAACCCTGGTTGGCACTGCCCGAGACAGATAAGAAATGAAGTCAGGGGTCCAAGCTTTACCAATCAGATCCCAAGGTCTTGAGAGAACTCAACAAACGGAAACTACACCCTGCACAGAAGGGAGAATCAACGTTTTCGGAGACAAAGCTACACAAAGCTGTTCTCAGTAAGCTGTGGAAAACACAGGACAAAAGAAACAGCAAAACACATCTTCAGATTATAAGACCATCAGGTTGCTGTGGATACTGAGTAGATTCTAGAAGGTATCAACATCTAGATAACACATGAGCAACTGAAAAACAATCAGTGCTCAACAGTGACTAACACTGGTTTCTTGAACACAAATCAGGAAAGCTAGCCATTTTCCCTTTTTTGATAGGATTGGCAGGATATCTGGATTTCAGTAAAGAATGAGGGACAATGACTGTGAAAGGAAAGCTGACTGTGAACATTTATGCAGAGTGTCGCTGCAATGTTGACGTAAATCTGCAGGGAAGCCTCGAGCCAGGAGGCTGTACTTGACCCAGCCTTTTCAGTATTTGTCAACCACTTGGATACGGCACCAAATATAGTCACTAAATGTGTAGATGACACAGTGGGTAAGTGTGTTAGAATATAAAACCTGCTGCTGCTGCTAAGTCGCTTCAGTCGTGTCCGACTCTGTGCGACCCCATAGACTGCAGCCCACCAGGCTCCACCGACCCTGGGATTCTCCAGGCAAGAACACTGGAGTGGGTTGCCATTTCCTTCTCCAATGCATGAAGGTGAAGAGTGAAAGTGAAGTCGTTCAGTCGTGTCCGACTCTTTGCGGCCTCATGGACTGTAGCCTGCCAGGCTCCTCTGTCCATGGGATTTCCCAGGAGAGAATACTGGAGTGGGTTGCCATTTCCTTCTCCAATATAAAACCTAGACGTAATCTATTTCATAAGTCTGGGATAGAAGAATGAAAAGTAAGAAGTTGGAAAACTTCAAGGTCCTATAATTAGATTACAAAATAAAAAATCTGGACACATGGACACTAAGTAATCCTTGGAAAAGGAGATGGGACCACAGGCCATGGCTTTCAACTGGGAGCAGGTTTGCCCCCTCTGGGACCTTTGGCAAAGTCTGGAGCATTGCTGGTTGTTATACTGGAGTGGGGGAGGCCAGATCCCCCACAACCGTGAGTTATCTGGGACAAATGTTTATAGTACTGAGGTTGAGACACCCTGCCCTAGAAAGACTAAGATGAACTCATGCATGCTGACAGTCACGTAGGCATAGACCTGGAGAACTGAAGAGCCTTAGTCATCTAGATCGAGGTCAGGGTTAGTCCTTGGTCCACTGTCCTGCTAAACCACTGGAATAATATTCAGTTCTGGGTATCCGTTTTTAAGAGGGATACAGATAGACTGGTGTGTGTGTGTAGAGAGCAGAGCTATAGGACTGGGAAGGTCTGGAGCCCAGGTCACACGAGAAAGAGTAAGAACCTGGAGGAAGAGTGTTCACAGGGTGTTGCTGGGAGTGAGCAGGGCCAGTGGCTACAAATATGGAAGTGCTCTCAGGAAGAAGCTGTAAGCTTAGTCCACATTGCTCTGGAGGTCAAACTAAGCCCCTAAGCAGAAAGTCACACAATAATAATGATTTTCATTAATTATGACATTTTATAGTTATTAAACATATACATTCTAAAATTACACATTGTATAATTACTATATTGTTTTTGAGCATTTAAAAAAATGGTAGTTATAAAAACTACTTAGTTTTTAGCTATTTTACACACAGCTGGTGTCTTCCCATAAACATTTAAAACCAGGGACAGTTTTCAAACAGTTTAGATAAATCTCTGCACATACAAACACCAAATCCTAAAATGTATCAGAACTGCTGAGAATTAATACAATCCAAATTCATGCTGATAAACATGGCCAACTGGGACAAAATGAACTGAAGGACAACACGATTTTCAAGAACAATGTAATCATTTCACAATTATCGGAAATTGTGACCATCATGAGGGCCAGTAGAAGAGCCATGGCCAAAACATAGTTGTGAAAAAAATAAACCGAGCTCAGGGACAAGATTTGGAAGGACATCCTCTTTTAAAAAGAGCTTAATTCATTTATCTACCATTTGTTTCATGAGGTAATTATTAAGTGTCATATTTTGGATGTGTTAAAGAACACATTTTTATCTAGGAACAGTTTAGCTCAAGCTTCTAAGAGCAATATGCTGGTTTTCACACACACAATCACCCCCATTTCCTCAATTATGGTGATTTAATTCTTGTGTGAAACGATCAGCTAGACAAAATTTGTCTTATTTCATTAACATCAAGTCTTATTGTGAGAAAATGGCTCTAATTTTGAAGATACAATGGAGCAAATCTGCCTAAATTTCACATTTACAGAATTTTTTATAAACAAGTTCTGTTGAAGAGAATACGGATAGGGAGCACAATCATTGTCTAACACCTTAAAGTGAGGGCTATGAGGTAGTTAAGCTCCCTGAGAGGTAAAAAAGAACAGAGTAAAGAGAAGGGACGGCTTTGTAGCTTCTGGCTCCCTACCTCAAATACAGCGGAAGAACCGGGCAAGAAAATGGAGTGGTTCTTACGGGAACAAGGCCCCCACATTTTGAAATAATTATTTCTAAGTTCATTAAATAAATGACACCCCAGGATTGAGGCTGCCACAGAAATATGACAAAAGTGAAACTCGTAAAACTCACTTCTCCTTGGAGTTTTACTCCCCCTTCTGACTTACCTGCTAAAAAAACAATCACTGATTTTTAAAAAAATCTTTGTCTTTTCATCTCTAGAGCCCTGTGTATGGCAGTCAGTGTGTTCAATTGTCTAGAAACAAAAATACGAAAGAGGTTGATTCTAGTCCGGGCCAGTTAGGTCTCTACAACTGTCTGGACACAGAGGGTACCCCCATTCGAGCAAAAAGTAGCCACTGAAGACAAGGTTTATCTGCATACAATCTTTGATTACTGCTGGGGAAAAGATCAGAGAGTATGTTCTAGTCGACTGCTTGTCACAAGCCTACATTCACAGATCAAGAACAGATTATGAAATTAGCACCAAGGGCGAAATGTGCCAGGGGGAAGGCAAGAGGAAGGAGGAGAGTGGGTAAAACTATACCCGCAAATCTGTCAAAGAAAAGTAAGTTTTTTGTCTATAAAATCATTATTTTTTATCACATGCTACATATATTGCCTCTGTTAATTTTTGTTTTCTATAAACTCAGTAAATGAGATATTTTTTTTAAAAAGAAAGTTATCCAATAGTTATTTTGACAAAATTTCAGAGTACAGAAAATCCATTCCTCCAAGGGGAAACAAAACGAAAAACACTGTAAAACAAGACAGATCCCCACAAGCAAAGTAAAAAGCAAACAAACAGCAACGTACAAAACAGTGAGGGAATGAAATGAAACGAAGGAGATCAGCTGGCCTAAAACATAAAGAGGACTGTTTGAAGTTGGTTAGAAGCAGCTACTGAGTTTTAGGGGAGGTTGCAGGAAGCCGTCACCAGGGGGCGCAATCACAGCGCCTTTCCGTCCCCGGGAGGGACGTGGGGGACACTGGGGCAGGTGTAGCACGCGGTTAGCAGCTGGAGGTCTTCACCTTTATCTCCTTGAAGAAGGAAGCAGTTTCGCCCTCGATAATTGGCTGCAGCAAAGGGCTTCTCCGCTTGCTGGAGGGGGAACCCTGCGACAGGTGTTAATAGGCAGGTTACATGGCAGAAACCAGAAACAAACCAAAGTTCTCGTCCAACTGGCTGCTTTACTGCAGAGCCTGCCCGCCCACCCCACCAACCACAGAGGCCACACAGGAGCAAGGATGGCATGCAAGTACGTTAACCAAACACACAGAAAAATTCCTGCCTCCTCCCTCTTTCCTCCTGGTGACCATAACTTCCAGAACAACAAATAACAATGCACGCTCATCAAGTGATGCAAAAGGTTACAGACACAGGCTGTATATTCACCCTATTTCAGGCTACTAAGGGCTCCTGACTGGAGAATGAAAAGGGTTCCTTAAATTTAATCCTTTTGTTGGTTAGTTTACTGATATATTCTGCAGGAAATTTCTAGAAAGGTAGCTTTCTTCAAACACACCTGACTGAAGACCCTGAACCCTCCTCTGTTTGTCTGAACAAATACACTATTATAAGACATATAAGGACCACATCTTGGGCCTGGAAATAAACAAGAAGATATAAAGCAGGAATAGAAGAGCAGCAGCTAAAAAGAATATGCATTTCAGCAACAACATAAAAGCGAGGCCGTGTATGCTGGCTAGAAAGTCTAAAGGCCAACAGAGGAAGCCCCCAGGGTCCCAGGAGATGAGCGCACTGAAACCAAGGCAGAGGTCCCCAACGAGCTGGAAAGGGCACGACCACTACCCCCGCAGCTGGGCTGGCATGAGGGATGGGGTAAGCTGGCCAGTGCCCGAAAGGCTTTTTCCCAGAACTGAGGGCCAGTCGCTGCTCCTTACTCTTGACAAAATCCCAATTCAGAGGCCAAAAGCAGCGAAGTCCAAGGATGGTGGCCCTCCCTTTTCTTTACCTCACTCTTTCCTACATCTCCAAAAAGAAGCAGTTCCCTCTCTTGAGTTCCTTACAGGATTTCTCCCCGGGTATGACTCCAGCAGGGCGGATCTCCGTCTTGGAGGCAGAGCGAAGAACACTAACCGAGGCCCCTACGACCAGAGAGGCACTCTGTGTGGAGTGGCCCCTGGGCGAAGCACACCATTTCCCGGATGCTCTGTCTCTAAGGGAAGTACAGGGACGCTGACCCAGCACGTGTCAGACAGAAGCATACGGCCAAAGCTTGTGCACCCAAGAGGGGAACAAACTGTCAGCTTCAGATTCGCTCATTTTTGGCAAATGTCACCTCTGAAGTCTTTGATAAATTTTTCATCCTTCAAGTTTAGGGGCCACTGATATTAATGGCAGGTTCAACTACGAAAGACTGTTATTTCGTGAGAAGGCAAGTTAGTGCCCTAATAATATAGCCCGGAAGTCAACCACTGGGCGTGGAGTACTCACAATGATGGGGATGGTGCTGGCTCGGGATAGGATCTGTTTGACCAGGCGGTACCTGTCATACAGCGGCTTCATAACCTGACGCTCATTCTTGCTCACCTGAAAGGCAAAACAGGATTGCTGAGAGACCTACTCCTGTTGGCTATGCTGACCGAGCATGCTGTGGACTGAGAGAAAGAACAGGCGATTCAACTGAAGACTCCCCACTCTTGTAAAATTTATTTAAACTGATAACCATGAGTCAATGAAAATTTAAAATATCTACTTTGGTTGCAAATCACTTGAAATCACTCCCTCAGAAGTATTACTTTTCCTCAAAACTGTGATTCTTATTATTAGTTTTCTATTTAAAATTCTGGAAGGTTCAGAGTTTCAGATGATTCACTATTTTCTAGGTCCTGGGAAGAAGAAAACATGTATTAATATTTCTATTATACTACTTACCTTGCAGTTCTGTGATCATTTTTTAAAAATGTCTCTCTTCCCTATGGAACTGTGTTGTGTTTTTAGGGACAAATGCAAGCAAACAGGCTTTCAAGGAATATATGCTGATAGAATACGTGGATTCACTCATCTCTGTGTCCCTAAAATCTGGCTCAGGGTCCAAAAATGTTTAAAGGACAGACTCTAATAGACAGTGAGGAGAAATCAAGCCCGGCTCCCTGGCATAGTATTTGAAGCCCCATCACCTCCTCCCCATTAGAACTCAAGCTCCGGAA
>NW_011495025.1:5561213-5631923 GCF_000754665.1 Bison bison bison | reverse complement strand
AAGCTCCGGAAGTAAACTAGGGAGTGTCACGCCTCCTTGTCTAGCTCCCTTTGTCCTGGAGGGACCTCCTCTCTGCTCTTCGATTTGGTAAATTCCACCTCAAGAGCTACCTCCCTCCCTGTGCAGCCTTCTTCCGACACGCCCCATTCTGGGAGCCCTGCTCATTATCTCCTTTGAGTCACCTAATACAGCCTTGTGTATCTTATAATTCACATATGCTTTGCTATGGATGGAATGTTTATGTTCAACTCACCTCCCCGCACGCCCCCACTCCCAATTCATAAGTTGAAAATGAATCCCCAATGTGATGGTTTTTGGAAGTGAGGTCTTCAGGGAGTGATTAGGTCATGAAGATGGTGCCCTCATGAACAGGATTAGTGCCCTTATTAAAGAGACCACAGAGAGCTCCCTCATCCCTTCTGCCACGTGAGGACAGCGAACAGATGGCTGGCTATGAACTGGGAAGGGGGCCCTCACCAGACACCAGCGCCTTAATCTTGGACTTCCAGCCCCCAGAACTGTAAACTGTTCTGGTAACTATTTCAGTGCCTGACATGATAAAAATATCCCATAAATGTCTGCAAGATGAGTGAAAGAATATTTCAAATATAGACAGGTGTGCCAAATTTGTAAGTATGCATTTGTTTACTAAAATGGAGTAAGAGATGACGTATCTTTGTTTCAAGTTTGCTGTTGTTCTTCTGCATTTTATTTCCATTGTACACATAAGGCAAGGCTTACAGATATGAGGAAGGGCAACAGTATTAGCTCTGACCATCTCTCTTATGGGCCTTCAACTTTGAAGACAAGTCTGGATAATGCATGAACTGATCACACTTTGCTACCTGTTTTTTATTTGCCTTTCTCAAAGTGATCAACAATAAGAGAACCTTGGATAAATCTCACAAGCCAAGATGGGATACTGCCAATCTTGTGGTATTTATTTACTGTCATCTTGTGGCTTCATTTTCTGCCATAAGCAATAATAATAACTTATTTCTATCTTTTTCTGTTACCAAAATATCAAGAGGTGGCATTTTCTTGCTTTTACTATCTGTCATAGTAAAAGGAGTTTTACATTTGGTATTTCATAAAGTATGACTGTTTGAAGGGACCACAAGAACCATTTCATACAAAAAAAAAAAAAAAGAGTGACGATCTTTTTTAGGTATTACGAGAACATACCTACCAAAATGGCTAATGTGAAAGACAGTGTCCAGTGTCAGAAATAATGCTGGGCAACTGGAATTCTCTCTCAGTACTGGCAAGGCTGAAACACTTTGGAAAACTATGTGGCAGTATCTCCTAAACTAAACACATGACTCATCAATTCTGTCCTTAAGTACACACCAAACAAACCCGGATTAAAGTTTACCAAAAGACACATATAAGAATGTTCAGAGCAGCACTATTTATAGCACCACCAAACTGGAAACCATCCATATGCCCAACAATGGTAGAATGAATAAGTATTTTAAGTTTCCAAAACTGAATACTACACAGCCATGAAAATGAACGAATACAGCTATATGCAGCATTAATCTCACAAAAATAAAGCCAAGCAAAACAAGCCAGACACCTAAGAATATACACTGTAAGGTCCTAGTTATATAAAGTTCAAAAATAAGCAAATCAAATCTATAAGGTTAGAAGTCAAGTTTTTGTTGGTGGGGTGGAAGGTCATGGTATTGACTAGAAGGGGACATGATAAGGGCTTTCAGAGGGTTGGCCATTTTTAATTTCTTGATCAGGATGTTGATTACATGGATTTGTCTACCTTGTGAAAATTACCAAGATATATAATTAAAATTTAGGCTCTTTTCTGTACTTATACTTCAAGAAGTTGAACAATAGCCACAAATAAGTGTGAGGAATAGAAATAAATGACTTGGATAATCTCACATGTAAAATGACAAAATTTAGGAGTGGAACACATGAAATAATTTTTTTTAATACAAGAAGTACCCACTAAATGTACTGCATATGAAATTAAGGTACATCCTAATTGTCAACATATGACATGTGGTGAAATATTACTGTGTAAGATAAATAACAGATATTTAGTGACCAAAAGCCATATGAAAAATAAAAATAATAAGGAGCCAGCATTTCCTCACTGAGGAATAGCATCCTATTACTGTATCTGACTCTAGAACAACATGGGTTTGAACTGCATGGGTCCACTTATATGCAGATTTTTTCAACAGTAAATACTGCATTACTACACAATCTGCCACATGGTTGCACCCATGGATTCAGAATGTTGGATATGGCAAAACCGTGGAGACAGAGGGCTGGCTCTGAGTTAGACTCAGATTGTCAACTATGCTGAGCGTTGAACAATTCCCAACTCCTGCATTATTTCAAGGGTCAACTGCAGTTGCTTCACAGAAACATTTTTGGATTGTGAAAGGAGACTTTGGAAGGAGACTTACTGCTAAAATTAGCCCGATATGGAAAATTCGACAGAATCAATTTTCTAATTCTTTGTTCGAAAACTAAATTTTCTAGTTAGAGTAGATGAAGAGGATTGCTGGCTTACATTAATATTTGGCTTTGGTGCTGCTTAGTCACTCAGGTGTGTCTGACTATTTGTGACCCCACGGACTGTAACCCACCAGGCTCCTCTGTCCATGGGATTCTTCAGGAAAGACTACTGAAGTGGGTTGCCATGACCTCCTCTAGGGGATCTTCCCGATCCAGGGATCGAACCTACACCTCTTGTATCTCCTGCATTGGCAGGCAGCCTTTTTACCACTAGCACTACTTGGGAAGCCCATATTTGGCTTATAACACTGATATTTAGATTTTCTATGAATTGCTCCTTTTAAAAATTAATGACCCTCAGAACTCTGCTCAATATTATATGGCAGCCTGGATGGGAGGGGAGTTTGGTGAGAACCGATACATGTAAATGTAAATGCAGAGCGGAGTCCCTTTGCGGTCCACCTGAAACTATCACAACATCGTTAACTGGCTATACTCCAATATAACAGTTAAAAAAAATAATGATGTTTAGAACTAATCACCTGTGAGAGATCTGATAAAATCCAGTTGTTGACTACGAAGAGTCAAAACTCACCATGATACCGTCAGCCAGTGTTGGCATTTGATAGATCTATCTAAACACCAACAAATCAATGATCTTTAGGTCTGGAAAGAATACCACTTGATTTACACTAGAATTATTTTCACGATAAATGCCGTAAGCCAAAGGTATGGTGATACTGAAGCTCAATACAACTTTTACCCATTATCAAGCCAAGTCTCATGTAATTATCGGTGCTGGAGTTGGGAGTGGAGCCAAAACCTAACCAACAGTTAGAGAAACAAAGCAGCACCTTGGCTGAACTGTCAAAAAGAGGTGCTGACATTAAGTGGACCATGGGAAAACTGCTCAGAAGTGGACATCTCTTATTCTCCAGTCATCAGCTGCTCAGGGATTCCACTAAAACCAGTAACAGGCCTTAGAAGGAGCCAGTAAAGTTCTCAGAGCCTCAGTTTCTTGATAGGCAAAGTGTAGAATTCAGATTAGAAAATCTTCACGATCCGTAATTGTTTGAAAATGCCCTTAGGCCAAGCATACAGTATACCGTTTTTTCAATGTAATTTCACTCTTCCTGCTTCAAGTCATTATTTAGTTTTTCATTTAAGGGGCACTTCTGAATGGCTTTCAATGTGTAGAAATAGGGTTAAGACTAAAATGTATTTTTGTACACAAATCATGACAACATAAAAATCTAGGTATGTAGATCTAATGGATTTGAAAGCAGCACCTTCCACTAAATCTTTGTTTTCTGATGCAAAGAAATCTTCATCTACTGTTCTCTTACTATTCTGATTAGTTGCTATATAAGTCTCAGATAATACATCAAAGTACAGTGGGAACACCTGCCAATATTATCCATGTTTAAGTAAGGGCAAGTCTCAGACAGAAATCACAAAAGCCTGATTAAAGTGAAGTCGCTCAGTCGTGTCCGACTCTTTTCGATCCCATGGACTGTAGCCTACCAGGCTTCTCTGTCCAGGGGATTTTCCAGGCAATAGTACTGGAGTAGATTGCCATTTCCTTCTCCAGGGGATCTTCCCCACCCAGGGATTGAACCCAGGCCTCCCGCATTGTAGACAGACGCTTTACCATCTGAGCCACCACCTGATTAGGTGAACATATTTATCTTTTGTGATGGCGTTCCACTCAGCCTCATATAAAGCTTTTCTACAGAAATACTGATTTGGTTGCTGTTAGCTGAAGGGTATAACAAAGGTGAAAGATAAAAAGAATGAAGTTTCTAACTTGAAGAAAGAAATAACATTAGGACCACGGAATATTAAAGTTAGAAGAGTCTTACTTTCTAATATGATAAAGCGAAACACTGGAGGGCTCTCAGGAATGATCTGCCTAAGGCAACGGAGCTGGTTCAAGAACCCAGGTGGACTGACTCCCAGTCCAGTTTTCTATACATTAACAAATAAGCAAGACACGAAGGAGGACCTTAACATAGTAACCACAAGACATAACAAAGATGTCATAGGATAGCATTTTCCCCTAACAGAGTTTGGCCAAGATTATCTTAAGATAAAGAATTGCCATCTTAAGATACAGATGACATCTTAAGACAAATAATCTTGTTTTCATCTTGAGATAAAAATTCTGCCTCCAAGCTGAGAGTTCTGCCCATATTGAGTTCACAGAGATTTCTTGTTCTGAGCAGCAGCAAGAAATTACAGTAGTCAGGAAACTACACTGCCCCAGAATCTCCTCAGTAAAACAAAAAATATTCTGAATGTGTGTGGAGGTGGTACCTATGAGTCATAAGACTACCAGTGGGAGAAGGTAAAGGAGATGGATTTTTATACCTGCTGCATTTTTGTCTCATTGAGTCAGAAAACGGTGACTGTCCCTCCTTTATTATCAGGCAACAACAGTGGGCTGACTGGGCAAAGATCAGACCTGCCCAGCCAACAGATAAACAAATGATACCCTTTATATGTGGCTTTAGAATCTGTACTTAAATTTGAACACGATATGCTTAGTGTCTGCTTAGTTCCCCAGTTTCTAAAAGACAAGACTGAAATACACCAATGAGAACCCAGAAGCTCTGTGGACCCACCCACGCTCTCCCCTCTACACCATCATCTGGGTCTGCACAAGGGGTCATGGGGGGCTGCAGCCATGTACTGTACTTCTGGGACGTGGTCTTCTGATGAGAGCCCTACATGTTGAAAGGGACACATTTTAATAATAATTCACAGGGAATTACGTGCTGGTGTGTAGACGACTATGTTCTTGCTTTTCATACGCTGTGGGTGTCCCGTTAAAGCAAACCACCTTGTTAAACAATGTACAGAGGCAGCAGATAACTATTTTGGCCGGTGATTTTGACTGTTGGTGCTCTTTCATATCAGAATCTGCAGACTCAGCAAAAAACCACCAGGCTCTAAGCACCTGCTAAAACCTAAAAAGCGAAGGTTTGGAATGACAGTATAGCTCTGGGAGTACTTGTATTTTTCTTTTAAGAAGAGTGTTGCCCAAATGTTATTTGTGAGTTCAGGGTCCAGGGCAACACAACAGATGTTAAGAATGAAAAGTTCACTCTCTGGTTTTTGGATTGGCAAGATATCAAGTGAATTCTATTCTCCTGAGGAGGCTGGAGTATCAGGTTCCAGAGAGAGGCAGAGAGCCTGACCTGGGACCAGGAATAAATGACACTCAAACTTCCTGGAGCATGTGTCCCTTGACCTGTGAGATGCTAGAATCCAGGTCCAGAAATGTTCTTCCTTCCTCTGCAAGAATGACGAAAGAAAGGGCCAAGGATTAATTGTTCAAATTCATATTGGTAAGAGCTAAAGCATGTATATTTCCTGATTATTTAATAAGAAGTAGACAGCAGAGGGCAGAACCTATAACTGTACCAGAAGAGACACCTGTCATTTATGGAGGAGTCCCACCTAACTCCCCACAAAGCCACTCTGCCCTGCTTCTTCAGTCAGTGCCAGACAGCCTGCAGGTATATGTGTGTGTGTAATGTCACTTAGTCTCCATGACAACCTACTGTAACAGACATCTATTATGCAGACCAATCACTGAGGCTCAGGGAGTTACCTAAGTGGCCTAGAGACACAGAGCCCGTCTCAGCAGAGCTGGGTTTGAATCTAGGGCTTCCCAGGCGGCACATGGTAAAGAATCAGCCTTCCAGTGCAGGACATGCAAGAGAGTCGGGTTCAATCCCTGGGTCAGGAAGATCCCCTGGAGGAAGGCATGGCAACCCACTACAGTATTCTTGCCTGGAAAATTCCATGGACAGAGGAGCCTGGCGGGCTATAGTCCATGAGGTTGCAAAGATTCCGACACGTCTGAGCGGCTCAACACAGGCTGTGAGCCTAGTGCCTGCTGACTGCCACGGTCCAGGCAGGAGGAGAGACTGTGCTCAACTTGGAGCAACAAGTACCACGGCACATAGCCCCCTGCTGCGGCAGCAGGGTGAAGACTACAACACAGCTGACAGTCTTTAAAGGAGTCTATCACTGTCATACCCTGAATCCATATAATGAAAAGAAGGAAGACACACAAGCCCCACCTCCTTCACGGAGGCCTGCCTGGGGGCTGTGAGGAGATGGACACCGAGAGGCACTGAGTCTTTAGTGGAGAAGGGGATTAGTTCTATCTCCGCAAGTTCTGAATATCCCGGAAGAGAAGGACGAAGTTTCACAACACATCTGAGCTCCAGAGCATTTACTGTTTGGTTCAGTGCCTTTAAAAAAAGTCCAGAACAACAGTTGGCTTGAAACATGACCATTATCCCAGAGTGCCAGTATTTTTCCATTGTAGGGACAGGCCAGCAAAATCAATCATCAACTCCAGCTTTTTTTTTTTTTTTTTAATTTAAACCTAATAAATTCAGAATCAAAATACCAGGCAGGCTCATTAGACAGATAACTGGCCACATGTTCTGCATCAGGTAGATGCTGAGGTCCAGGTTTACCGTTAGGTAAAAAAAAAACAAAAAACAAAAAACTCAGAACCCCTGCTCTCACAGGTCTTGTAGTCTAGTGCTCTATTCTCTAAATTTCTTCACCTAAAAGAGCATATTTGTGATGCAAAGACTCTCTCCATTGCATAGCTGTGACTGAGACTGGAAAAGAGGTCCATGCATTTTGGTGATATAAAAGTCCATCTGTGAATATAAACTTCCTGCTTCTTTACACCTGCTTTTAAGAACTTGTGTTGTTGGGTTCTTGACAACATTCTTAACAGAAGGTTACTAAGAGTCACTGACAAGGAGATCAGATTACAAGCTCCCTTAGGAATAGAGTGGAGGCCTGTTGAACTACTGTCTCCCCAAGGACTAACAGCATCCAGGGGATAAATGTGCTTGCTGAATAACAAATTGCCTCAAATGCTTCTAAAGCCACATTTTAGATTCCTCTCGGTTTTAGTTCTGCATGGCGGCTGAAACTTCTCAGCAAACACGGGTTGCAAACTGCACTGAAGAGAAACTGAATTTTAGGGCAGATCACTTGAGCTTAGCACCTTCCTTTTATGGCTAAGAATGCTTAGAGCTGGTGATGACAGCTTACAGGGGCAGACATGTTTCTTCACTCTAGGCTTCTGTGTAGCAATTCATACCCCCCTCCACTATCTTCTACTCGAAGCAGGACACTAGAGGCTACATTTTACTTGCAAACTGATATTTCTTTGGAACTTAATTAAATTTAGCACTTATTAGATAGTGGAACTCTTATCAAGGGTTTAGGCTTCAAAAAACTTAGTTCTGGTGAAAATGTATAGTAAGCTAAGTATCTGGACACCTCAACTGCAAAATACTGAACACAGAAGATCCACTTCAAAGCCTGGTAATTTACCCCAGTCAGAAAATTCAGTACTGATGAATCTATTTGCAGGGCAGGAACAGAGATGCAGACGTAGAGAATGAACTTGTGGACCCAACTGGGGAAGGAGAAGGTGAGATGAACGGAGAGAACAGCACTGACACGTATGGCTAGTGCAGAGCTGCTGTATAACACAGGGAGCTCGGCCTGATGTTCTGTGACGACCTAGACGGGGGTGAAGAGCGGGGAGGTGGAAGGAAGGCTCAAGAGACAGGGGATACATGTGTACAGATAGCTGATTCATGTTGTACGCTAACACAACATTGTGAAGCAATTATACTCCAATAAAAAAATAACTTAAAAAAAAAAAGAAAATTCAGTGCATTCACATACCGGCCGTCCATGAATGCTTTCATAATATAACAGAGCTTTCTGCAGGGCCACTTTCTCATTAGCAATCTGGTCTTTGGTCATATCCTGTATAAACACAAGGACAGAGAAATGAGAGCAGGGAAAACATTTGTGAACATCGCAACTGCTTTATTTAGTTAAACAAGTTTCCCACAGTAAGGTTAAAAAGAATGTTTACCCAACAGCTCTCACTAGCTTCATCCAAAGCTAGGAATTAGCTGTTCCTGATGTGCAGCTAGGAACACAGCACAGCAGAATCATCACCTATGAGTACTCCTTTCTCCCACGTGGTGGCAAAGGCATGCTGGACTCAGGTCAGCAAGGCTGTGAGGTGCACGGGGCTTAGCCTAATGGCTCCGGCGATGAATACAGTTACAGGATACACATTCCCAAAGGCTTGTCTCTAATCCTCCTACCTCAGAGAGTCACCAAACTATCTCTTAACTGAAACAACTCCATCCTGCAACCTGTACAACAGGATTTCCTGCTCTCTATTTGCAGTCCAAACCAAAGGACCTATAGTTAAAAAGCACTCTGAGCTGGTTTCATCTGCTTCTTTGGAGTCTCAATGTGTGGAAGGGGAGGGTGAGGGAGATATAAAAAGGTGGTACTCATCACCCTCCCTACTGGGACCCCGGGGCATGCCCTGCCACCCTACCACAGTGACTGGAATGGTTTGGGATTAGCAGTTTCTCGGGCTCATCACAGAATCACACCTTAATGTCTTCCGGACGGCTGGTCTCTGCCCGCTTCTCCTGGAGCTTCCTCTGGATGGATTCCAGAGTGGCCTCCACGCTAGGCTTTATGGCTTTATCCACCAGCTCTTGCTTTTTCTCATCTTCTTTTTCAAGTTGGGAGCCGAAACTCTTGGGGAGTGTGTTGCTTCGCTGCCGCATTCTGGGGGGTAGGTCCTCCTCTGATATCTTCAGTTTGGACTCTAAGAGAAAAGATTTGGGGGTGGAGATGTATGGGAATTGACGTCTGCTGAACCCAGATTGTTTTTCTTGCTGTTAACAAGTGCTTAGTCCTGTCTTCTTTTCCCCCCAGAAAGCATCTAATTATATTATTAGCTGAAATCCCTGGGTTATTATTTCTTAAACTTAAGAAAATGATAATGTTTTCCTGTATTATCTGGCATGGTTTCCTCACCCTAATTCCTGAGAAAGTTTTAGTTCTTTAACATCCATGCTTTAGCTGCACCAGCCTGTGGGCTATTCTCAGAACGAGGCCGATGTCTTCCCATACCGAATCCCATAGCATTTACAGGTATTTGCAGGTCTAGAACCCAAATGTTGGCCAACCTTTTCCATATGATGTATATATCTCACTTTGGAATTATTTTCACTTTGTATTCTATTCCTTTGTTTATATGATTCTGTGTCCTACAAGACAGCAAGCTCTGGGAGGGACAGGGACCAAATTCTTTTCATAAGCTATTTCATAATCCACACCTTGGATTAAATAGGTTCTTAAAAAGTGTTGAATTGAAACCATCATTCTTAGATTAGTTATTTAGGGGGGAAAAAAAAAACCCTGCAGAATTCTCAGCATCTTTGATCTGGGTTTCCCTGTGACGGAGGTCATGGGAAGATACAGAGAAAGTGTGCCATGAATGCTAAGGGTCCTGGGAGTCAGCTTCAAGGAACCTGTCTTTCCTGGAACGTTTGAGTGGTAAGTGGCTCTCAGTGTGCGGTAAGATCACAGCTTCTGTGCTTGGCTTGTTCTCTGAAGACCTTGCCATAGGTCTAGAGCTTTCCCTACCTTTAAGTTGTTTCCGGAATTTGGCAAGGTCGTTTGTCCATTTCAGAACCTCTGGATTGGCTGCTTTGTCGCTGTGGGAAGGCTGCGAAAAGGAAACGTAGAGTAAATGTTTTGGAATTGGGGCAGGAGACAGAAGAGTTTGATGATCAGATCGTTTTAAACAGCAAGGAAAAGCTGAGTTCCACTGGAATAATAAATGAACTGTGATTAATCAGAGCAACTTCACAGGTGGAATTCCATTATCCTTCTTTATATCTGGTTATTTTTGATGCTTTCAAAGAATTCCTCAGAGACAAAACGCTGGCTCGTTAGGGTCACTGACTTCCATGAGTCTATGACCTCTTTTCCATTATCTGCAGGGTTCACCCTGTCAGCCTAACAAGATAGAAAGCAGTGGAGTATATGATATTTTACACAACAACCCCTGTGAAAAATGTCTTTTTGTTATTCTTATAGGAAATACTAAGGATAGAGCTGAGAGAAGAATAAGGTCAGTACCAGTTAAATTTTATAAGATAATTCTGAATTAAGTTTTAGCCAAACAAAATACTTCACTTAATGATTTTCCCCATTTCCGATCACTGATCAATTTACAAGACAAATGCGAAAGCCTTCAATTCATTTGTAAGGATACACTGTGCAAGGAAAATGCTGACACACCATACTGGAGTTTATCGGGGTTTACTGCCCAGCGTTTACTGCCTTTGGTGATTCCCCACAAAGCTCCCTGCACTGTCCCCACTTCTCTGAGTAGTCCGCGCACTGACACATCGCTTCCGGGGAGGGTCCAGAAAGAAGCCAGTGAGCACTCACTCTGTACTTCCGCTCTTCTTCAAATCTGTCTTCAAACTTCCGGATCTTCTTCTTAAGGCTCTGAATCCTTCGAGTGAGCTGGGCAGGAGTCAGGTCCTCTTGCTCATCTTCGTAGGAGCCCAGAGAGGAGCTGCGGCGCCTGTGAGGGGCACAGTGTGGGGGTCAGCTTCCCAGGAGGGGTCACTGCCTGCTGGGAGGGGCTGGGGGGGAAGGGGTGTGGCATGGAGGGGTGCTTATCCTCTCAAATAAAAGACAGCTGATTGCGATTACATTTTGTGACCTTGAGCTCCGTATGTCCTGCCTTTTAAACACATCCAATCTTCTCCAGCTCACCGTTGCACCGGGCAGAGCTAGGACTGAAATGTGGACTTCACAGCTAACTTTGAGAGAGCTTTGGAAAGGGGGCACTAACGGAGATTCGGTCGGTGATGCTGTAGTCGGGTCACAGGTCACATGTAAAGTTACAACAGAGCCTGTGCACTTGGATGGAGATATACTTACAACCTAGCTAAAAACATGACTAGCCATGGGTAACATTCCTCTCCCTTTTAAAGTTACATGGATGGAACGTCTGTGCCTCAGCAACACAAAGAAACACACCTCATGAAAGGGTGGGAATTGGGGGGAGAAGGAGGCACTTCCGTGTCGTCCAGGTACTGCCGGCTCTGCCCGTAAGCGTAGAAGCGGGGGGACAGCATGGGGTCGCTGTCCTCTTCCAGGAGCTGCCGAATCAGGCGCCCGGCCTGCGGGGAGAGGCGCGCTTCGTCAGCGTCCACACTCTCCTGTTGCCACGAGGAGAAGGCAGGGATAGGCTCTGGAGAGGAACAGGGGCAAGAGGGCAAAATTGTTCTTTAAAGCACACCTGTTTCCCAAGTTTTCTGAATGCATTAGGAGGCACTGAATTGAGGAGGCACTGGATGGTCTCACATTTTACTTATTTATTAGCTTATTTGTTTGGCCACACCACATGGCAATCAGGTTCTTAGTTCCCTGAAGGGATTGAACCTGTGTTCCCCGCAGTGGAAGTAGGGAGTCCTAACCACTGGACCACCAGGGAATTCTCAGTTTCACATTTTAGATCGAAGGTTTTGACTCAAGACGCTATGCCCTGACCTGAATCAGCGAATCTGAGCCATCATCTACTCTCTTATCTCCACCTTCACTTGCCTTCAAAAGTCAATGTGCTAGGGCTGCCCTGAGGAAAAGCCATTAAAGTGAGCTTCCAACTTTCCTGGCAGATCACTGAGGAGCACTTCTCCGCCTGAGGGCGTTATGGAACAGAAACGCCTATGTGTCTGTGAGCAAAGGGTTTGGCATCACGGCTGGACATCCATGGGAATTGGGTTAAGGAATCGCATTCGCCTTGGGAGAGACCATTGATTCAGGCTGTGCCTCTGCTGAGGTCACTCAATAAGCTGTTTTGTGTGCTTTTGCTTTAGCATGTTGGGATTTAGCATGTCTACAATGCATGGTCTGTATTTGGAACTTTTAGAGGCTACTTAAGTTGGATGGCATCATCAATTCAGTGGACATGAGTTTAAGCCAACTCCGAGAGACAGTGAAGGACAGGGAAGCCGGGCGTGCTGCAGTTCACGAGGTCGTAAAGAGACAGACATGACTGACTGAACAACAACATCAGACTGCAGTTAAAGTAAGAAATATGCACAAAAATAAAAAAGAATAAATCAGTATGAGTTATTTTAAACAATCTTGAAGAAAAAAAGGGGCACAAAATCCTGATTTTTCACTTTGTGAGGGAATAGGGTGGCATTTATTTTTACTGCAAGACCTACCTTGTGTTCTTTTCCTCATTAAACAAATCCTATCTAACATTCTTTAAGGATAGATCTCAGATGATGTATGGTATTTCGTTTGTAATACTTTCTTCATTTATAAAACAAGGTTATGTCTTAAATACCCTTGTGGATATTGTCATTTACACAAAGCTGGAATTTGGCCATGATCTTAAATTCTGGGATTCCCTCAGTTTGAATCATGGAACAATTGTCCCTTCTGCTATCGAAGTAGTTCTAAAATCCACAAAATCATCTTAAACAAGGGCTTACTTAGTATTTTACTTAAAAAAATCATACTGTAATCATAGAACATTAAAGCTGGTTGAAACTTCATACAACAAAGAATCCAGTGACTTTTCAACTGTGGCTGCACATCAGGGTCACAGAGGAAAATATAAATAACTCCTAACATACTTCCCTGATGGCTCAGGCTTCCCTGATAGCTCAGGTGGTAAAGAATCCACCTGCAATGCAGGAGACCCTAGTTTGATTCCTAGGTCAGGAAGATTCCCTGGAGAAGGGACAGGCTACCCACTCCAGTATTCCTGGGCTTCCCTTGTGCCTCAGCTGGTAAAGAATCCTCCTGCAATGCGGGAGACCTGGGCTCGATCCCTGGATTGGAAGATTCCCCTGGAGAAGGGAAAAGCTACCCACGCCAGTATTCTGGCCTGGAGAACTCCATGGACTGTATAGTCCATGGGGTCACAAAGGGTTGGACATGACTGAATGACTTTCACTTTTTTCTTTTCTAACATACAGGTCTCACACCACCCAAATAGAATGTGTAGGTGAGGATCCAGATATGTGAGACACAAACACAGAGTCTTTAAAAAGCTTCTCAAGTGATCATAATTCAGTCAGGTTTGAGAACTACTGCTTTGATTCAACAGTTACAGATAGGGAAACTGAAACCCAAGGAATTCAAGAGCAAATACCTAATTAGTGATAAGAGTTGGATCTAGAAACTCAAGACTCCTGCCCTCCTGGACACTGCTTCAATTTAGAATGTGCCAGGCGCTTCAGGAACAAGGATGACTATCTTAAAAATGTTAAGATCCCACAGTGTAGTAAGACTTAAGCACATTAATAAAAAAAAAAAAATTAACCTCATGTGTAATGAGGTCCACAGGTTCTCAAAATTTAAAGACAACCAAGTCATCTTATAACACAGATGACAATATAAATACTTTAAACAATCAAAGCATGTTAAAGACAGAGTCCTGCCTACTGAGTCTCAAAGAGTGGCAGAGAATAGACTTGGCTACAGCAGGAGACAAACAGGAGTTGTTTCATCATCTGTACTGATGCGGTTGGCTGGCTCCTCCTAAGTGGCAGGGCTTAGATATGAGCAGCTTGGTACTGTCGACAAGAAAAAGTGAAAGTAACTGAGAAGTGAGGGGAGACGAGGGAAGCAGAGGGTGAGTGGAGAGTAATCCCTAGAAAAATAATAAGAATGTAATGTGCAGTTGCAGAAAATGGAATTATTAAACCGACCAGATGACATGTATTTCATAGGACAGCAGTAATTTTCTATAAGGACTAAAGTCAATGGAGCCAGGACAGGGAAAGGGTTAAGATGGCTTGAACAGTCAAGCCGAAGGCAGTGGTAAAGGAGCAGAACACCCAGGGGAAGGCTTTGATGGTTGACAGGGAAAACAAAGTCTGCTGTTGATGCTGGCATGCTGCTGTGCTGGCTAGTTTGACATTTCTGTGCATCATACCTTAGTTTGAAAGGTGTTATTTTAGGTCCTGAAGTACGTTAATCTGTCTGAATCTAGCAGAATAGCTTTTAAAATATAGTACAACTAATCTTTGAGTTTTGAACTATGTGGTCTCTATGTACCATTTCTGCAAAACACAGTACGTGTCTGTGACCATTAACCAAGTGTGTCTCCGGTAAAAAGTAAACTGTGATCCTGAGTTAACTACAAAATACTAATCACGGAACTGAACTGTGCTTGTTTGATGCTTTGTGACTAACATGGGGCCATCCGTCAGATTGCCTTTTTGTTAGTCTTCTGGGCCTCCATTCTTGATCCATCACTTCACTGATAAGAAGACCAGATGTGCCATGTTCCTGGTGTCACCAGTGGTATATATGAAGTACACAGCTGAAGAAATTCTAGCTCTGTCTCTTGACTTCATTTTTTAATTTTTACTGTATGATTCTGTTTCTTTTTTAATGGAAGCATAGCTGATTTAGAATGTTGTGTTAATTTCAGGTATATAGCAAGGTAACTTAGTTTTATACATATATATATGTAATATTTTTTCTTTTTCCATTATAGGTTATTACAAGATATTGAATACAATTTCCTGTGCTATACAGTAGATCCTGGTTGTTTGTCTATTTTATATATAGTAGTTTGTATCTGTTAATCCCAAACTCCTACTAATTTATTCCTCCCTACCCCCTTTTCCTTTTGATAACATAAGTTTGTTTTCTGTTTGTGAGTCTCTATTTTATAAACAAGTTCTTTTGCATCATTTTTTCAGATTCCACGTATAAATGGTTTGTCTTTCTCTGATGTTTCTCTTAGTATGATAATCTCTAAGAGATTCGTTACTTTAAAACAGAGAAATATGATAGCATTAAGAATTTCAGCGGTAACAAAGTAAAAATAAATATTTCATCATTAAGCGCAGGTAGAACAGAAGGGAGTTTTTCACCTATGCATCTGGAAATGCTTATATGATTTCTCTCTCTCTTTTCCCTTTCCTTTAATTCTATACAGTCGTACAACTTAGGGCTCCTATTCAAAAGAGTTACATAATTATACATAGTTCAATATAATGAAAGATTCAGTAAGACCAACTGTTCCTCTGTTTTGAAATATTCTAAGAATACAAGGCTATCTCATGGGTTTTTTTTTTTTTTTATCTCATGTTTTGATAGTTGGTGCTCAAATAGAATAACAAGACTGAACTGAGAAGAACAACACAGTCCATGATAGTATGTCCTATGCATTACCCACCTGCATAGAAAGCCAATTTGAGGATGTGTTCACTGACAATTCCCAATTGTGGGCTTGAGGAATAATTTACATTTTAACCAGTAATTCTAGAGCAATGAAACAGACGAGGATATTGCAAGATAATTATTCAAAGGGACAAGAGAAAAGATTTGAGGCTTCAAATTAGATTTTCATCTTATAGGACTCCGTAAAACAAAAGTGTTTCCCTCTCTGGACCAGAATTCCCTGGATATGGTGGTTTTGATTTTAGCCATGTGTCTGGTCGAAAAGAACTCTGGACATAAGTACAGCACGTCTATTAAAAATTAATCTGCCCAGGTTAGCTGACATCCAAGCAGGTCAGAAATAACAGAGAAAAGAGCTGTATGCTTGCTACCTAAGTAACAAATAAGAATAGGTCCCTGGGGAGCTCCAGTTCAGACAGTACAGCACACATGGAAATAAAGGAGATTCACTGCGGGAGGAGAGAATGCAGCTCTGACTGATGCTAATTCGATCACCGGGTCGCAGCTCCTCTCTGCATTAGCTGGCTGGATCCATTTACTACACAAAAGAAAATGAGCTACTGAGATGATTTTTCTCTAAGAAATCTGCACAGAATTAAGGGAGTTGATGTTTTCCATGTCTCATTTTTAACTGCGTATGTGTTACTCAGAGTCATTCCTACTTGGTGTGATGTCATACAGTCTTCCGAGGAGGCTACCCAGTAGTGCTGGAGGTATATTTACATCCCAGATACAGGGACATGGAAACCCCATTGGTGGGGGGTCTTTACTGGGAAAATCCTTTCATAAAATTTTCCTTAGAATTCCAAAATGTAACCTGAGAACAATGACTGTTCTGTTAAATTGTTCCAACAGTCTCACCACAAACTATCAGAACCTTATTAGCCCGCTTCATCAGTCCAAACTAACACATGGTTGTGCTGAGCACTCTGTGTATGTTAGCTCATATAATCCCTGCAACAAACGTACTAAGTAGATACTACTACAGCTGTGCTGCGCTGTGCTCAGCTGTCTCAGTCCTGCCTGACTCTCTGCAACCCTATGGACTGTAACCCACCAGGCTCCTCTGTCCGTGGGATTATTCTAGTAAGAATACTGGAGTGGGTTGCCATTTCCTCCTCCAGGGGATCTTCCCGATTCAGGGACTGAATCCACATCTCTTGCAACTCCTGGATTGGCAGGTGGATTCTTTACCATGGAGCCACCCAGGAAGCCCCTACTGTTTGTTATTATGTACTATGTCTCCTATTGAGACCTGCTGACTAACTTGACCACAAAGCTAGTTAAGTGGTAGAGCCAGAATTTGAGCTCTCCATGTGTCTGCCTCTTAACTATCATAGTCCACTGCCTGCTATGACACTGACCTAGCATTGCTTAAAAGAGGCATTTAGGTGGAAGTCAGGAGACTTTGTGATCTTAAATCATCACTTTGCCTCTTTTAGCCTCAACTTTCTTAGCTGTATAATGTGAGGGTTCAGCTGTAAGATCTTTAAGATTCCTTGCTTCTCTAATATTTTTTAAACAGAATTTCCTGCCCACAGTTATTTTTGATAAGATAAGCAGTAAGTGATGAATAAGATATCTGAAGTGCTTTATACCCTTTAAAAAATGTTCTATAAAACTTGATTTCACCAGGACAAATCTAATAGAGTAGCTGAGTTTTTACATCTTAGTACTTCCACAAGGGTGTCCTAAATCAACATGAGTTGGCTGATTATGGACATTTTAATTATGTAACTTTCAAGGGTTTTAAATAACTAAGACAGTTCATTTGATTGATTTGGGTGTTCATTTAATTTTGGAGAGGGCAAACTCTAGTAATAGTGATAATAATGATGCTTTCACGTGGACAGATCAAATAATATGCCCTAATACACAGCTACACATAAAGGAAAAAAGATCAAGCGTGTATTATTTATCTGTCAATGAGTGGGACTGGACTCTGATCCTCCATTCACTTTGAGAGGGTTCCACTCTGAGCAGTCTATGGAACTCATTAACAGCTTCATTTTTCTTTTTATTTTCCCAATACCATATGCTTCAGAAGCCACAGAACATCATTTTCACATGAAAGCTTACACTGTAGTGGCCAGTACTTGGAGGTTGCTCATTAAGTACTTTCTCACCTGATATTCTATTATTCTACATGTATGAGAGAGTATGAGCCATGGTGTGGGGAAGGAGAACAAGCAAACAAATCAGAAAGTGTTGGTTACACTACATGGGGGTCTGGAGACTACTGATGGAGACTTATAGATGGATACTGGTTCATATGGTTTCAGTAACTATATATTTTGTTGCACTGGTTGCACAGTTTAAATTAGTACAAAGTTTATTCCTTACATGGGAGTGACGATTTTGTTTTTCACTAAACTTATAGAAAAAGGTGATATTTCAGTGGCTTAAATGATTACTTTCAGCTTAACTATCCTTCATGCAAAATATTCCTTTATTTGGACTATACTTACAGCTGTATTAATGCTAAAATGTAACTTGGACACTTAAAATAAATGAATAAAAATAAATATACTGAAAGCACTAACCAAACAATCAAAACAACCTTGAAATGAAACCATGTAGATTTTTGAGGTATGCAAGTTCAATGACAAATGTAGTAACTGGCAAAAAGAAAAAGTTAAAACAAGTCATTTTATAAATTATATGGATAACACAACCCTAATAAAATGTATTTTTTTTCTTGGCATAAGCTTTAAGAATTTCACCCAGTTTCCCAATACAAAATGTTATTTCCCTCATATTATTATCTGGCAGAAAGTTCTTAATATAAAGAAATGAAATAGTTCTAATTATAAGTTAGCTTTCAACCAGTCTGGAGACATTTTTTCTGCTTTATATTTAGCTTCTTTAAGTATGTTGGAAGGGACTAGAAATTTATGATTAAAAAAATCCAACAGCTGAGTCCACTTCAATAGGAGGAGACTCTACTAGCCCCTTTCCTGAATAAATCATCAAGGTCATGTGGCCAATTTGAATTCTGACCAAAAAATCCTAGAGCTTTTAATCTAGAGCTGTATGTTAATAATATAAGGAGACCATATTCTTGAAGCCCAAACAGCATTTGTTTTGGCTACTGCTTTTTTTTTTTTTTCTTTTATTTGTGCAACAGTGGTTACCATGGGACCTTGGTGGGGTAGGCTGTTTTTAATGTATGAATTAAAAGCACACCTGATTATTTCAAAGTACAGAAAAGAACAATAAATACTACCCTGGAATGTATCACTTAAAACAAAAAACCTTGAATTTTCCCCCCAGTGGATAGCTGGGAAGATCTGACAAAAATCTCAGATTCACCACCTAATTACACGAAAAAAAAAAAAAATTGGAATGTGTTTCTTATATTGCAAAGAGGGAAAATCAGAGTAAAAAACATTTTGATTTCATTTCACTGAAGCCCTGGATTCAAGAAGTATCATGGTGCTACTATTTTTCACCTTGTGGTCTTCTTAGATCATCTTAAAATCATTAACATAATGAATACTTTTTGGTTAAGAAAAAAAGAGGTGGGGGCAGAAGACAAGCAAACTTAGGTGCTTCTGAAAAAGACTGACTTTTTATTTTAATACTTGTGATTCTTTAAGTCATTGTGTTAACTCAGGCCACGGCTCTGAACTCAGGAGCACAATTTCCCCCTCTCTCTACCTTCAGACACACACAGACCGTCCAGAGGCAGATGGGCACTTATTATGGAGACACTCTGATACGTGTCTGGATGCAGACATATGGATCATGGAAGAACAGCAGCTTGAGAGAACTACTGCAGATCCTCCCTGAAATACAGGTTTGACAAGATGAGGATATCCTCTTCTTCTGCAGAGATAAATGTCTAACATTTCTGTCAAAGATCTCTAGGAAAACCAGTCTCAAGAACTATATTACAGGCTTTCAATACGAAGCACTTTTATTCAGTGTTCTCTTTGATAAGCAGATTCTTTATGTTTGCTAACCTGGATTTTAAAAATTTATCCATAAAAACAGACGTAGAAGCAAAGCAAATCAAAGTATTCTTCTTGAAAAATGGGGAGGAGATTTAATGAGGAAGGTAGAGGGTTGGCACGTAGCAGGGGGAAGGTTAGTAACACTGACAGCGAATCCAAAATGCACACCAGTTCTGTGTTACTCAGCTTGGTACTCCTAGAGGGAAAATGCACTCACATCTCAGTGCTCCTGGTAAGTCAGAAAGAAAAAAAAGGGGCTGCAAGGTGACACTAGAATAAAGGGCGAGCACATTTTTCCTTCTTAGATCGCAATCACTCTAGGCAACACCGAACGTGACACATTCCTATGTCAGGGGAAGGATTTTCGGTCATTTAGAAATGTGGCTACTTCTGCATGCACAGCTCTCGCTCTCACCCACGCACCCAACATGCTTCTCCTTTCTGCTAATTTACATGTGATTCTCCAGTATTAAATCATCCAAATATCTGATGACCTTACCTTCCCATCTCTTCTGGTCACACAGTGCAGTCAGGTCCAGCTCAGGCACTTCGGACACAAAGCTCTCCTGCTGGTCATCAGCATCCGGAGTCCTCTGCAGCTTGCTGTCAGGCAGGCTGGGATGCTCCTGGATCTTCATTGTGGGGTTCTGCAACAATAGCACAAGGTCCTCAAATCTCTACTGCTCACCAAGACCCAAAAACGTCTGCAGCAATTCCACTCCTGTTGAACAAAACCTCCCAAGCCACAGCTGCTGGTGTCCCCGGCACTAAAACCAAAATCACAGCCTGATGCCCCCTGGATGTTAGCTGGTCACTTGCATGCAAAAAGCAACTGCCATCTGCGTGCCTTTAACTTTTCTTCTGGGAGAAAGACAAGATCATTTCCGAGGGCTGTTCTTCCTGATAACTGCTGGCAGCTGACAGACTGGATGATAACTGACTGGGGCCAGGAAGGAGGGAAAAGGAGTTTGTGTTTCCTTAAAGGAGTATGGCTCTCCAGACTGTAAACAACAACCCAAAACTCAGCTACCGCTGTTGCTAAGGCTGTAGCAGCAACATGGTGTCTCTCTCACGCAGCCTTCTCTGCCCCTTAGGTAAACAGTCCTGCAGGGCCAGGAGCAGAAGCTGTGCACACGCGTGCTCTCCTGCTGGCCCTGGAGGCTTAGAGCAATTAAGCGGGGCTAGCTGCACATTCCCAGATTTCCTGTGACTGTTTTCGCCACAGTGTGGGGAGAACAGACTATTTATGGAGGAGCTCTGGGTATTCAAGCATTGTTGCGCAAATTCAAACAGCACGGGTGGTGGTGGAGGGGGGTGGTTTGCTAGCTACCAGCTAGCAGTAAGGAATACGGACTCTGGAAATGAGCCAAAATCATACAGGGAGCATGACTTGTTTTATTTTTTAAAGTAAAAGCCAAGAGCTGGCAAGTCGGCAAAGCATAATTTGTATCTTACAAATATGCAACTGTCACTTCTTTTCCTACTATTCATCTACTCTGAATATTAAATACTCAGCTACCCTTGGTTTTATTTACTGGTGGCACCTGCACCAGGCGGGGACATCGGAGGAATGGGAAAACTCCCCCTCAACACAAGGCTATCTTAACTAAGCGATTTTATATTTTTTAAAATGCACTGCAATTTAGTCTTTTTTTACCTTGTTCTTTTGGCATCCAGTAAACCCAACCATTGTCATACTCCCCCTGTCACAAAATTATAAACAAAAGTGCTGCCTCACAAAGACATTTCTCCAGTAGCACAGATCTGTACAAAAGATTTTCTTTGAGAATAACTGGAAATTTATTTGAGCAAATATATCATCATTAAATTAAAAAAAAACCCCAAACATCTGGAAATCATAAATGATTCTGTTAATGTATGAGAAATGTTCTTATGCTTAAAATAAAGCACTACTAAGACTTCCAGCTCCTTTTAATAGCTATTCAACCTACTTTGATATCACCAGGGGAATAGTCAGGGCTTTTACTACTGTATTTCCATGAAATGAAGCATTTTCTTCACATTTGGGATAAAATGAAATATCACCAATCAGTTCGTGAAAGTCAGATGGAAATGCCAAGTAAATCTGGGGCTTTAAGACACTTTAAAAATTCTGCTTGTCTATTATATGGGGGGGCAGGGGGGAGGAAAACACACACAGATTAAGTATTTATGCCACAAAAATCATTTGTTCCCTGAGCTGAATCCTAATGAGACCAGTGTTGCAGGACCCAATCTGGCACTCAGCTTTTTAAAAGTTACAGCGTCAGTTAGTCACCAACCATTTGTGTGTGTGTCAGAACCTCATATAGCAAATAAACATTTCCTCAACAAAGAGCTCTAATACCTGTTATACTTAGAGACAGATAAAAGGGAAGAATATAAAAAATGTGATTCCATGGTTTAAGTATGGCACTTTCTTCACCAGGAACATCTGTGAAGCGCTGACCCTGTGAGGCGGTGGAGCGGATCGGGGTTTTCCTCCCAGGCAGACTTGGGATTGAAAAGCAACTGAGCAGCTTGGTGCCCTGGCTGAGCTGTTTCATCTCTCTGAGCCTCCACTTCCTAAACTATAAAACAGCATTAACACCACCTGTCTTGCATGGTTCCTTTGAAGATCTGAGAGGCCTCTAAGCATGGTGCCTGGGGCAGAGACACACAAATAGAAGTGATCCCTCTTACTATTATTAGGCACCATAGGAAGATGAGTAAAATATTGCTACCTCTCAAAACGCTCAAGAGAGGAGTTAGAGGAGGCTTATACAACTGCAATTCAAGGAGAAACGTGCTACAGCAGAGGGCAGGGCAGAGTCTTGGATGCATTCAGAAAAAATATTAGAGAAAAGGGGAACTTGTGTTCCTGTCATTAATCAACAACAGTAAAGGTGGTTTGGGCTGTGGGGGTCAGAGGGGTCAGGGAGGAGGGCACCCCATACAGAGGGGAGGAGGAGGAGAGGCTGTGGGCACAGAGCTGGGCAGGAGCAGGGGATGCCGAGTACAGGAGAGATGAGGCTCGGGTGCCAGCCTTCAGCACAGATGACACGCATGCTGGATGAGCAGAGGCTGGGCTGACAGAGGCCTTGCACGCTGGGCTAAGTTTGGATTTTATCCTGTGGTAGATAATGGAAAGTCATTGAAGGATTTTAAAAAACAGACTAGGGGACTTCCTTGGTGGCCCAGTGGCTAAGATGCCACACTTGCATTGTAGGGGGCCTGGGTTTGATCTCTGGTCAGGGAACTAGATCCCACAAGCCACACAGTGAAACAAATACTTAACAAAACAAAAAGACTAGTAACGGAGAAATGTGTGTTTTCCAGGCTGATGTCTTAGGCATGGGAATGCACGCTGCTGGGAACACCTGCAGGCCTAGAGCTGGGCTCACAGGCAACCTGTGTCCTCTGCTCACACCAGCTGCTGGCTTTGCTCCCCGTGTCCCCTCAGAGTGCTTGAGAGTCTGAGGTGCTTGACATGACACGTGGGAAATCCCCAAATTCCACAGACACACAAGCTGACCTAAAACTTGTACTTTTTATGACTGCCACATGTGAATTTGCACCAATTTCAAAGTAAAAAAAATTAACTAGAAAGTAATTAGTTAGAAAATTTTTCCTAAGTTTTTGTTTTCTCTAAAATGTCTGGGTTTATTCACTCCTTCAACAACACAGTTTGATGCACCCATTCTGTCCCGGGATCTGTGTGACGTGCAAGCTCCCTGCACTTAGGAGCTGACATTTAGAGGAATAGACTCAACTGTGCTCTGTGGAGCTCTGGAAACTTGATTTTGGTGCAAGGCAACAGCGGACTACCTCATGAATTGGTGAGCTGCCCTTCACGGTGTTCACACAAAGTGCGGGAGCTAGGGATGTGGGAGAGGGAGCACCACCCTAGGTAGGACACTGGAATGGACGGCCTTGACAGGACTCTATTATTCTAACAAAGAGAATCAGGTCTAAACCTTACTAGTTTATTCAATTACAATTTCATGGACAGAGGAGCCTGGTGGGCTACAGTCCCTGCGGTTGTAAGAGCTGGACACGACTTAGCGACTAAACTCCCACCATTCAATTATAATAGTGTATATTACATGTTATATACATGTAATAGGGCTGTCTATTATATATCTGGTGCTAGAGATACAAAGAAAAATTTATTTAGTCATTATCTAAGAAATACTTTTGAGGGCTTATGACATGCTAGATGGTTTTTTAGACATTGGAGAAACTTCAGTGGCCCAAATGAATCTCTGTCCTAATGAATCTTACAGAAGGGGACAGTTAATAAAGAAAAAGAAGTCAAGCAATGACATAGACTACAGAGAAAAATAGAGCAGCGTAAGGAGGATGCTGAAGGGAGGGGCCATGGCCTGCTATCTCATATTGGGTAGCCAGGGAAGGCCCTTCCATTAAGGTGGCATGTGAGCAGAGACACAAAGGAGACACTCTTTGAGGGAAGAGTATTCCCGGAAGAAGGAAAGCAAGTGCAAACGCCCTGAGGCATGGTCATGTTGTGTATGTTTAGGAACAGCAAAGAGGTCCCTGTACTTGGAGTCAAGAACGTGCGCTGTGCCATAAATAACAGGGCGTCACTCACACTGAAGACCTATACACACACGAGCTTGATACACACGAATTTCCAGACTCCCTGGCTGATCTTCTGCACAGCAAGGGAGAGATGTGTCCTTCATAAACCCACACGAGCTCACACAGCCGTGGATGCACTTGGCAGGGCTCGCTCACTAGCACGTTCACGGCCCTGTGCTGCTGGGCTCTGACCAGTCCCCCAGGGTGCTCTTTTTCTCGTCTGCTGCTGTATCTGAAGACCTGATTCCCAATTTCTGCGGACATGGTCACCTTGCTGGTGTTTGCAGAGGGGGCTGATAGCGTGGACCCAGGTATACATGTACATGGAGTAAGGATACCGCTTTGTAGCAACACATGAGCCAAAAACCCCTCTTACTTCAAATATCTGTCAGCCTAGTCTGATGAGGCACCTTGCCAGGCTTCCCACCCTCTAGTAGTCTTATCATGGAGCATCGGGCCTGCCTACGTGACTGTCTGTTTCTCCTATTAGATCATTAATGTGCAAATGTCAAGGACAGTCTTAAATACCAAAAATATCTTTTGGTTTCAACTTTCGTTGTTTACACAAATTGTATCTTCAGTTAAATCCAGGTAAATGCATTCATTTCATAATTTTCAACTCAGAGATCCTTGTGCTGTCACACACAAAACCCTGTAAAAAATGTGGCACCGTATGAAAACATGCTAAATATTTATGTGATGAAATAAACTGAGTGACTGGCTCTTAGGAGGGACAACATGGCATGCAGATATGGGTTTTAGAGTTAGAGATCTGAGTTCAAACACAGGTGACCAGCAGCAAGATCTTCAATGAGTAAACTTTAAGATTCTTTTTGTCTAATACAGGACCATAACTTCAAACAGTTGGGAAGATAAAGTGAAAAATATGTAGTGTAAAAAGAGCTAGCTTGTCATAACTGTAGAAGAAATGCTAATTCCACTTATACACTACCTCCCTTTCCCATTCATTCATTTGGAAGTGTTTATTGAACACATACTACGTGCTAGGCACTGGAATTACAAGGATTAATGAGACAGGGGATTCAGAGTGGAAGGGATTCACTGATCATATAAGTGCCAAGTCACATGCATGTTATAGAAGAAAAGCACAGGATGCTAGGGAGCAAACAAGAGAGCTCACCTAGCCTGGGGCCACAGTTTACATTCCATGGTCAGGTCAGGGAGCCATTAACTACCAGTCTATCCACCTGACTCCTCTTAAGACTTGTCCCTGGCTGGCTGGGCCTGGCCGGACTTCACTCATTCTGCTCCTTCTTGTTGTTCTTCAGTCTCTCAACCACGTTTGACTTTTTGAAACCCCATGGCTTGCAGCATGCCAGGCTTCCCTGGCCTTCACTATCTCCCGGAGTTTGCTCAGATTCATGTCCGTTGAGTCGGTGATGCCATCTAACCATCTCATCTTCTGCCGCCCTCCGCTCCTTTCCTGGCCTCAAATGGTGAATGTTTGTTCCACCCCTTCTCCCTACCTGCCCGGGATTTGGATAGGAAGTGGCAGGACAGCTCACCAGAGACCAGAGACGGGCAGGACAGTATCAGCGCCCTCCACAAGGCAGTGTGCACAGGAAGGAGCCACATGAAGTGTAAACATTTACTGTTTGGCCTGACAAGAAAGGAAAATAAACATAACAAATTCCCCAAATTCATGTGAATTACCAAGCTTCAGTAGCCTTTCAAGACTGGATGGAATTGGAAGTGAATCTAAACAAACAGAGCTTTTCAAATCTTTCTGGTTCTAGTTTCAAAACCAGTACTTGTGCTCAGTCACTAAGTCGTGTCTGACTCTGCAACCCCATGGACTGTAGCCCGTCAGGCTCCTCTGTCCATGGAATTTTCCAGGCAAGAATACTGGAGTGGGTTGCCATTCCCTTCTCCAAAATCCTAAAGCTTCCATGAAATACAGTGAGGCTGAAATAACAGTCATCCATTTCATAAATACTTGTTGATGAGGATATTTCAGAATTTATCTCAAACCTTCTCAATGCAAATACAAGCCTTCACTTAAGCTCCTGTGATAACTAATATTAATTCTCATGCTTGATTAGAAAGTCTTATCTTTTCTCCTTCTCTCTCCCTTTTTTTTTTTTGAAGCAGGATAAGAAAAAGGGAAATAGTCTTTTGTTTATTATGAATGTCCTGTTTGTTATCAAAGGTATGCTTCTAAGCCCTTCTAAGCAGTAGGCTTAGAAAGCATAAAGAATGTAAAAATATCTTGAAGGAATTTAACACTTTATTAACCTTCAACTTCTGACTATAATGACCTCTCCCAGATAATGGCATATTCTACCACATAATTAAAAACTTTTACATGTTTTGCTTTTCTGACAAAAGGATTAAATATAAGGTTATCATTTTACCGTTCTGGATTTTATACGGAACATGAAATACTTCAACAATAGAAAACAGCTTGTCAGAAAGAATCAAGCTGAAACATAAAGCAAACACTCCACAGAACTCTGAAAACCTGTTCTTTCAGGGTTATCTTTCAGAATCTAGAAATTGCTATTTTTAAGGACGACCTCTCTCCTGGATACTTCCACTTGTCAAATGAGTTTAAAAACAAACAACAGAACAAAGTCTTCGAACTCCACATGCTCAGGGAACAGGGGGCTTCAGCTCTTGCACGTGTCACCCTATTTCGTCCAGCACGTATCATCCTATTTTATAAAAACATCAATCTTTCCAAAACTTAGCTGAAGAAATCATAATTAAATTGTTGGCACTCTGAAGTGACTCTAACATTTTTTTCCCCCATTGCCAATGTGTCACTAAATGAATTTTAATACAAACTACTTTAAGAAATGCAGATGAAATAGAAAAGGATAATTCTCATCACTGACCATCTGAGACCTCAGCAGACTCTCCTTTTGGGTAAGATTAGGTGTATAGGTCGGAGAAGGCAATGGCACCCCACTTCAGTACTCTTGCCTGGAAAATCCCATGGACAGAGGAGCCTGGCAGGCTGCAGTCCATGGGGTCACGACTGAGTGACTTCACTTTAACTTTTCACTTTCATGCACTGGAGAAGGAAATGGCAACCCACTCCAGTGTTCTTGCCTGGAGAATCCCAGGGATGGCGGAGCCTGGTGAGCTGCCATCTATGGGGTCGCACAGAGTTGGACAGGACTGAAGCGACTTAGCAGCAGCAGCAGCAGGTGTATAGGTAAAAGAAATTAACGAGACATGCAACAAAGGATTGAAATGAACAAAGGAAATGAAACTGGGAACATTACCATATCCATTCATAGTGGGCATGTAAATCTGATGTTATAGGAAATTGAAAAAAAAAAATACCAGCTAAACAGAATTCTAGGAGGGGTAACCAACCTCTAGACTCACTTTTCATTTCTGCAATCTAGGAATTAGTGCAGTATTATCAGAAAATCAGACAATTTGAGCTGCATAAGTTTTAGAAAGTGCTACATATATTAAAATGTAGGAAATTATAATAGACTGTAAGCAAGGGAAAGAGGTTTAAAAATGGAAGTCAGATCTTTCACAGTCCTTCATCAATCATAAAGTATCTTTCTTTCAGTGAAGGAAACACATGCGGTCATGAGTAGAAACAGAATCCTCATCTTGTGGAGTGATGCCTTTTTTCCCTCTGTTGGTGCGGTTGTGAAAGAAGGATGACACGGAGAGCTTAGTCTGGATTTTAACTCACTGCCTAATTTTATCTCCTCACTGAAACGACCATGATGACAATGATTATTAATAGTGAGTGCTTCAGAAGTGCCAACGGTGGGCTAGGTGCTGATTGGTAAATGCACATGGGCAACACATATAAGAATAGTTCCTGGCCCGTGGAAGAAAGGTTTGAGATTCTTTCCCTGTGATGCATCTGCCGTGAGAGCTGTCCACAAAAACACCAAGACAAACGGAGTTCAGCACCCATTTGTTTGGGTGCCACTTGGAATTTATGAGTTAATGTTACATAGTTCATCCCAAAGGCTGTTCTCTACCCTTTTATCTCCTAAAGATAAGAGGCAGAAAAGGGGAGAACTGAGAATACCTCTCCAGGAGGCTGGCAAAGCCATTTTCTTTAAAATAATGTTCAATGGCACGATGAGTAGGTGCTCGTTGTGAGAAGAGGAAGGGAGCAGAAAAAGGATGAAACAGAAGGAAACTAAAACAGTATCATGGGGACACTGTGCTCTGAAAAATTGTGACTAGAGATGAGAAAGAAGGTCTGCTTTTGGCTTGGGTCCCAAGGAAGGAAGCATAAAGGAGTTGGAAAGAAAAGATGAAAGCAGTGGCTCAGAAGCTATGACGTCAAGGAGAAGCCTCCCCTCCTGTTGTCTGGCTGGGTTAATGAAGAAGTGCCATGACAGATGACAAAGAGGAAATATGAGGAATCTAGAGAATTGGGGGGTGGTCGTGTCAGGTGGCCATTCATTTCCAGCAATTTTATACCAAATTCAACATAAGTGTGCATTTTTCTAAGAAGGGGGCCATAGCTTTTGAATTCTTAACTTTCTAGATTGGAAAACTTTATGGAGGTAGGAACTGCAGCTGTTATTAAATCCCAGCTCCCGGCACATTACCTGCACACAGTAGGACTCAATATATATATTACTGAACAACCCATCAGTGAGTGAGGTTACTGCCCAAAAATGATTAGGAATCAGTGGTTAGAGGGGGCGGTTCTATGCATAATTAACATATCAAGAGTCAGAATCCAAGAACAGGTTGAAGAAAGCTTTAATTCTTGCCAAAAAGAAAGCTGATCATAAGACTGAAGGTGCAGTTGGAAGCATTTGGAAGTAGTGAGTTATATACACAAGTATGAATGAAAAATGAAGCTCAGCACACTGAATGGAAGCCAGCATTGGGACAAAGGAAATCAGATACTTGGGTCAGGAAGGCAATGTCACCAGAGGACAACAAGGAAGCTAGGAAAGTCACCGAAACTTTAAGATACAGACGATAGAAGGGAGTTAGACGTTATTTTCTCTGTCGTTTACTTAAAACAAGATACAAAACTCAGGAAATGAATTTAATACCTTGAAATGATTTTACGTTAATTTGAAAATTAATGAAATTATCTCTGTGACAAATCCACTATGAGTCACTATTATCTGTCTCAATCACTTAAAAAAATGCTTGAATTCATGGAAAATCAAACCAGTAGCTTTGGCTTTTGTCTTATATGGAAAAAAATCTAAGGAGAAATCTCCCTGGTATTAAAGTTTATCTTAACAAGTCAAATAAAAGAATTAAAAAAAAAAACCCAAAGAACAGAGTTCTTACGATTTCTCAAGTAATTTTTGTGTCTCAATGTTTGCCTTTTTCAACAACTGTAGTCCTGTCACTTAATCTTGTCACCCCTTATTGATAAGCCAATAAATCTTCCCAGGGACTCTCAAGAACGTAGGGACAGTCCTGTCACAGTCACAATCTTACTTTTACTTGGTGGCTACTCACCTCAAGATGCTGGCTCTGTCTGCCATCCTTTTCATTTTCTTTGCTACAAACAAAATATAAACTGTCATTCTGTTTTATAATAATGCTTCTCATTCATTGAAATTATAATTTTACTTGTTTTAGAAGTTCAGTAGCTCTAAATAAAATTCTTATGAAATTAAAAAAACAAAACAAAAAATTAAAACCTAGAAACAACACAAAACACAAATATGGTTATCTGTCTTTAATAGCACCATAGATTTTCCCATCCTCAAGCATTTTCCTTGCTATAAAATGCTGTTGGTAAATATAGAGTGTTAATTTTATGCTTTTTAGTTCTTTTAAAGCACACTGCACTAAGTGAAAAAAAAGTTTATTCACATTCTTATAAATGGCGTTAGGAGAAAACTCTTAAAATTACCTTCCATCGGATATCAGTTCAACATGATCAGATCCAGTCCTCTCATGAGATGGTGTGGGATTGAGATTTTCCATGTTCTGTAACAAAACAAACTACTCGTTGTCCAGCAGTAATGGTAAGAAGTACATAACAACAGACCCTTCTTTCTTTAAGATAGAAACATCAGATAATAAGTAGATATTAATTCTAGTCCTCAGATTCCCAACTTTGTTAAAATTGGTAAAATTATGACACTTTATTTGGAGAAGGCAATGGCACCCCACTCCAGTACTCCTGCCTGGAAAATCCCATGGATGGAGGAGCCTGGTGGGCTGCAGTCCATGGGGTCGCTAAGAGTCGGACACAACTGAGCGGCTTCACTTTCACTTTTCACTTTCATGCACTGGAGAAGGAAATGGCAACCCACTCCAGTGTTCTTGCCTGGAGAATCCCAGGGATGGCAGAGCCTGGTGGGCTGCTGTCTATGGGGTTGCACAGAGTCAGACACGACTGAAGTGACTTAGCAGTAGCAGCATGACACTTTATTATACACTGTTGGTATAAAACTGTATATTGAACTTCATCATTCCATTAACAAAAACATCTGACAGCAGCACAGAGATGGTCATCATGGCCTACAGTGTTCCTCTTAGGTATTGTCCACATTTTATAGGTAAGTAGAGCAAAACCCAGACTCTGAGAATATTAGGGCAGCATTAGAACTAGACCTGAGGAATCTGACTTCTAATGTAATCAGAAGCCAATGTCACATTCATTGCCTGTTTAACATCTTTTCAGTGTTTCTTGTCAAAATGATCTGAGGGGATATGCAGCTTGTATCTGAACTGCAAAATAGCCATCACAAAGACATGGAGTTAACTTAAGAGCTTTTTCTTCTGTGATATTTAATGTTAATCTTTATATTAGCCAAGCTGGACAAAAGTAAACAGGAAACTTACTTCAAGTAGCATGTATTTCAGACTGACGGAGAGGGCTTAACACTTATTGGGAGGCATATTAGTAAGATTTTTTGACTGCCTCTGTGAAAACAGCCAACAGTTTCTAAATACAACTCAGGTGACTGAGCACAAAGTAAGCCGTCCCCATGCAGGAAGATCACAAATATGCTAACAAGAGCATGTTTGCATCTGGTGGACTCAAACGCACAGCTGCCTTGGAGATTTGGACCTGAATTTCATTGAACTCAAAGATTCATTTCTGCATTAAAAGACTATTAAGTACAATCCACGTATTCTGTGTTGTCAAAATAAAGAACACATTGAAGCAACATGCATTCATCTACACATTTATAATCTTCCACTGTGAAAAGCCCATTGCAAAATACATCTGATTAAGGCTCACAGTGATCCTATGAAATTGAGATATACAAAAATCTCCACAAAACAAGCGTATAGAGTAGATAACTAATCTTGGGCTTGGTAGATAGATAAATTATTTTCCATTTATGGTGGTATGGTCAACTTGTCTGTGACTCTTAAAAGTTTAAAGCCCCAGGTTCCATCCAGTATAAAAACAAGGGAGACAACATACCATAAGAGTTATTAATAGTGGCTCTGGAGTCAGAATGTTTGGGTTTGACTCTTAGCTCCATCATTTATTAACTGTAAGATCCTACTGACTCTCAGTTTTCTCAGCTGTAAAGTGGGGTTGGCAACAATAGGGCGGTAGTAAGGATGAAATGAGGTAATACATGTAAAGTATTATGCTAATGTCTTATACATTTAGTGAATACTAGCTGTTGGTGGTGTCATTATGATTTCTAAAACTGTGTAATCTCCAAGGAAATATATTACTGCTATTTGCCCACAGTTAAGATGATGTCCCAGGAACTGGTAAGACAGTGTTTGTGCCTGCCATTACTACATATCCACTGACATGTTTAGATAATTTACACAGATAATTTTAAGGAATCCGAGAAATTTAAATATATATATGTATATATATATAAACATACAATAATATGTACATTTTTTACCTCTAAAGTTTGAGTTAGAAGAGGCTTCTCTAAAACGGCTCTCGTTAAGCCAGAGCATAGTTGCTCTTATTACTGGAATGTGATTTTCCTGATAAAGAGCAATCCATCTTTGACAAAGAATCTTTGTTCACACTGGTAATCTTCAACAGAGTATCAAAATCTTTAGTGTAAGATCTAGTGCAATAGTATTAAATTTCCCTGAAGCTCTGAAAGATGAATTCCTAGGGAAAGTACCACCCTCAACCTTCAAATCACATTAAACCACTGTCCATGAAATACCTTTATAATTATATGCAAATAACTATTCGAGAAGAAATAAAAATCTTCAGGTGGGAGGCTAAGATACATTCAGAAAGAACATAAAATAAACCATAATATAAATTTAAAGATATTTCAGTTAGCAGAATGTTAGATGATTGATTTTTTTTCCAAAACAGAAAGAACCAAGATACAATCAACATAGGCTTTGAGAATTACAGAAAATATATAGTTGTGTTTTACAATAGAAAGCTTTGCAAAAAGCAGGTGTGAAATGTGAGAAAGTTTAGCTGATTTTCATGGTTAAGACAAGTTGTAACTTCAACTCTCTCGCCTCCTCCACTTTTTAAAAAATGTTTGATCTATATGTTTAACAACTCTCTAAGGACCTGAATTTCTACAGATGTAACTGACAAAGGGTGACTTTCAAAACTGTTCAGTATTTCTCTCTAAAGCTTTGTAATCATCCCAGTTTTCATGTTGTCTTCCACACATCTGAGACTACTGTAGTCATAGTCTGCTTTCACCAAAGCAGCATGCGAGAACACAGTGTTCCTTTGCTAAAGTAATTAGGTTGCCCCTATACCTTTTGGAAACCGGAATATGTGAAGAACGTGTTACAACTGGCAACCTGCAGCAATTTTTTAAAGAATGAGACTAACAAGGGTAGGAAAGATCTAGAAGTACATAACAAAAGTACCTATTTTCCCTGGGTGCTAAACACTTTATAGATTCTGACTTCCATTCTTTGCCTAAGGGTTTGGAGAGGGAAGATTAAGAAATAGATCAGCCAGTCCCCCACTTCACTGAGATGGGGAAAGGAGAAAATGAAATGGACAGGTCAAAGTAATGGCTGAAATTTAGAAAGCTTCCATTGTAAGACAAGGATGCTACTGGACTTTCAAATGCCCTATAGTTAACAGTGCTGGTCTTATGAGAAAACAGAGGCTCAATGACCTCTGAAGGCTTTTAACTGTTTTATGTGCCAAATGCTTCTCCAGGTGTGGTAAAAGAGGAGCTCATTAATGTTTTCATTTATTAAAGTTGGAAGTAAAAGAACTCTTATAAAACATCATGTCTTATTGGATTAATTTAATTTTAGTCTCCTAAAATTAGTATCTTTTAAAGGTAATAGATAATTTTAAGAAAGAGCAAAGGGCAGATTATGTCTTTAAGTATAATTTGATAAAAACTGCTTTTAGAATTGCACTAAAAAAGACAGACAAATCTAGTTCTGCCTCATAGAAGGCCTACCAGAGACTTTTGAAAACATACAAATTCTCTATAATTTACTTGGACAATTTGGGGGTGTCAGGAGAAATTGAATTTTAAGAACCATTCTCCTCAATTATAAAAATGACCTAAAATCTATAAAGAGCAAAAGCTTTAAAAAATTAAGACTGTGGAGCTTATTTTCAGTTCTTCCCCCTGGCCCCTTCTCTGTTTTGGCATTGACAGCTAGGCTCAAACCTGTTTGATCATTGAAATACTCGAAAACACTTGGAGCACAAACAAATTTGGCTTCTAAAACTATAAAATGCTGACAAAGCCTTTATATTGTGTGTGTGCTGTGCTTAGTCGCTTCAGTTGTGTCTGAGTTATTCCTCTGCCAATGGGATTTTTCTGGCAAGAATACTGGAGTGGGTTACCATGTCTTCCTCCAGGGGCTCTTCCTGACCCAGGGCTTGAACCCGTGTCTCATGCATTGAAAGAAGATTCTTTACCGCTGAGCCACCAGAGAAGCCCAACAAGCCTTTACAGATGACTTCTCTCAATATACAAACAATTCAGTTTGAAGGCTACATGGAACACTGCTAGGCAAAACAAGTTCATTATTCTAGCCTTGAGCTGTAAGAGAAGGTATCTGATATGTTCTCATTAACAAAGGATTCATGACAAATTTGAGTATTTTGTATTCTTTTGTACACTTCATGTTTTACAGCTTAAAACTGTATAAATTAATCCATATTCAAAAGGAATTCCTGGTACTGTAAGAGGACACCTATGGAAGAGCTTGCTAGCTGTCCACCCAAATCCATTCCACCTTTCTTGCACAGTGATGATGGAGCCACGTGCCCAGTGACAGCACATCTGAATGAAGCCTCTCAGCAGGTAGGTAGGTCTTCAATAGGATGTGAGAAGCTGTATGTGTGCTTTCCAGGCCTGCCTAATTAGCTGCCTCACAAGGTTCATGCCTTGACACTCACTCATTCTCTCCTCTTGTGAGCTGGAATGCAGATGAAAAACACGACTGCTCGGGAAGCTAGTTGCTGAAGCTAGAGGCAGTTGGCCTGAGTCCCTGAAACACTGTGTGGAGAAAGTCTTCTAACCCCTCTCCCGAGCCCTAAACTGCTTTAGATTGTCACAGAAGAAAGAACTTTGACGGTGTGCAAGGCACTGAATTTTGGGTCATTTTGTTACTCGTTACCCTAAAAAAGCAAGTATAAGTGCCAGTGTTAGTTGCTCGGCTGTGCCCAACTCTTTGTGACCCCATGGACTGTAGCCCAGCAGGCTCCTCTGTCTATGGGATTCTTTAGGCAAGAATCCTAGAGTGGATATCGGGGATCTTCCCAACCCAGGGATGGAAGCCAGGTCTCCTGCACTGCAGGCAGATTCTTTATCACCTGAGCTACCACACTAAATGATATGGCAGCCGTTCATTCGCTCACTTTTCTTAAAACACATTTTTTGTGAGTGGTGAGCTACGCTGGCCACTGGGGAACAATGGTGGATGGCGAACTGACAGCACTGGTCCTTGCCATCATCACTTCTGTATTTGGTTACTGCTCCAACTGTAGTCTGCTACACTGTTAATACTATCTTAATTTTAAAAACAGGTTCTATCTGAACAGCCCTCACCATTCCTGGGCTATACAGTTGCCAGAGTGATCCTTTCAAAAGGTACTTCAGAAAATTGCTTTCTTCTCTTCAATCCTCTAATGGCTTCTCATTTCACTCAAGGTAAATGCTAAAGATCTAAAAATGGCTACAAAGCCTTAAGGGATCAGGCTCCCTGCTATGCCTCTGACCTCATCTCCTACAGCACTCCCCCTTCAACTCTGCTCTGACCAGGAGAGCCTTTTGCTCATCTTCCAAAGGCTAGGGCTGTTCTCCCTCTGCCTGGATAGTCTCTCCTCAGATATCCCTCCTCCCTCACAGGTCCCTGCATAAGCGCCATTCTCAGCGACACGGGACCTGAAGACTCAATCTGCTCAGTGTCCATCCTCAGCTTCCCACCCACACCCAATCTGATTCACCCCGCTTCACTTCTCTCCACAGCACGTGCTGCCATCTGACTACATGTTGGTTTGTTTCTTATCCGTCTCATCCTTTGAGAATGTAGACTTCCAGATGGCTGACAGTGTGTCTGTTTGGGTCACCATTTTGTCTTTTGTGCTTAAAACAGCGCCTGTCATACAGTCCATTGTTGTATGTTTGAAGGAATGAATACGTTTCCATCTGCGGTTCAAACGGTGGGTTTGTTTTTTTTTACCTTATATTGACACCACTCAAGAGAATCACTGTCAGATGGTTTTTGACAGGAGTTCTTGCTGGGCTATATTGCATTAAAACCAAGAGTTGAGATTTTCAACATTAGGTAAATGATTGTTCTTATAAACAGGCAAAATGGTTTGGAGGGGATGGAGGAGACAGTGGACGCATGAAGATGTGCTAGGTGGCTGTCCTGATATTCCAGACTAGTTATAAAAAGTGCCTCAGCTATGGCAGTACAAAGGGGAAAGGGGGGCATATTTTTAAAGTAGAGTCAACTAGATTTGACGTGTGACAAACACTGGAAGAAGGACTGGGAACAAGGAAAAGGAAAGGCCTTAGAAAATGACTAAGAAGATGAGGACCTGTGAAATCAGATGAGTGAAAGACAGACTAAGGAGGAAAAGATGATTCATTTGATTTTCACATGTTGACCTGAAAGTACTGTCTAAGGTGAGCTTCACAGAGCATCATGGAAGTGTTGCTTTGGAAGTCACTTCCAAAGAGGTGACATCTGACACCACAGAAGTAGAGAAGCTCTCAGGTGCAGTACTGATGGGCAAGGGATGAGGCGATAATCTGTGTAACATTTACATCTAAGCACGTCTTGTGGAAAACCAGTCAGCGAGGGACGCAGTAACGAGGAATAGGGTCACTGTGTTAAGAGGACAAAGAGAGATCAACATCCTGGAGGTCAAGGGAGAAAGATTTCTGAGAAAAAGGGACAGAGGGTCAAGAACCACAAGGACTTCAGGAGGCCAAGGACCAAGCCAACAACAGCACAGAGGTCTTAACATACCAGAAACAACCACACGGTCACCCAGCGACACAGAGAAAGGAGTTTCTTCAGAGAAGTGGGGGTAGAATCTGAATTACAGGAGTTCATTAGCAAGTATGGAAAGAAATGGAAATGTCTGCAGACTGTTTAAAATTTTTGATGGCAAAACGAAGGGCAAAGATTGACCATCAGAACAGAGGGAGCAGAAAGAACTTATATAGGTACTGTTTTCAGTTTTTCCTATTATTTAGCACATTTCATTGCACTTATATCTCACAAAAAACCACAAAGAGAGATAAATACTCCCATGTTACAGAGTAACTGCTCACTTGCCATAGCTATTAAGTGATAAAGCTGGAACTGAAATTCAGGCCTGAGTGTAAGACCTAAGCTGCTTCCTTGATCCCTGCCTATGATTTCAGAGGGTGTACATGAGATTAAACAGATGCTGTTTATGAATAAAAGGGCTACTAGACTATGTTTTTTTAAATATATAAATGTAAATCTTATTAAGGCATTAGTAGAATCACATAAAGAATATTTGGATGGAGTAAAAATTGCCCCTAATACTTCCACCATCACCATCACCAGCACAATACTACTGTTCAGTCATTTTAGGTATATTTCCTTTGTGTGTTTTTCTAGGAACATATTTATATACTTGCATTCACACATAAATGCACGCACTATATATACTGCTTCCTTATATACCTACTTTTGAAGGAGAGTATCATGGAACCCGAGCCCCACCACTTATTTGTGACCTTGGACAGCTGTTTATCTTCTGTGCTTCATTTTCCTCATGTTCAAATGAGAGTATTAATAATAATAATTACTACTTTATGGGTTATTGGGAGGATTAAAATTGATAATATATGCAAAGCACTTAAAATATACTTTGCCAAACATTTTTCACTTTATTACATAGTCTTCAGAACCGTAATTTTTATTTGACGCATATCTTATTGAATTGACATACAAATGTTACTTATCTGGTCTCTTACTTTTGAACATTTAAATTGCTTCTAATTCTCCATGATTATAGACAACCATGTGGTGAGCAAATCAGTACTTCTGGTCCTTTTCATATGTACGATGCTATCTCCAGAGCAGGATAGCAGAGGTAGGATTATTAGATAAAATGCCTGAATTATGGCTTTTGATTCAAACTGTTAAACTGTGCCCTAGAAAGAATATTTTTGAGATAGAGGCATTTTCTAGGCCAACAGAAATGAGCTAGTGGTGAGGAAGCAATGAAAAGTGCATGAGTGAGTGAGTGAGTGTGTATATGTTTGCACATGTACAAGACGTAGAGAGAGAGATGCAGAAAACATAAATTTCAAGGATATTTAATCTTAGATTTTAGAAAAACGTTTATTATTTGAGCAGGTAAGAAAACGGGTGGAGATCTAGAGAAATTCTGAAGCAGGAAAGAGGGAAGTCACTGAAACACAAACTTGCTGTTTTAGCTGTTCAAAGACAAAAACAGCAAAAAAGCTTTCCCTCTGAGAGAGGCTCAAGAGCACAGATGTGAGCTGATGGTGCAGGAAGAGAGAAGGTTCTGACCACAGCAATCGTTAGAGGTACTCAATGCCACTCACTACCACTAATTTCTGAGTTCAGAACTATCTGCAGTCTCTCAGTCTCTGCTGCTCATGATAGTTCAAAAGGGAAAAGGACAAGGCAAATTACTACAGACAGTTCCCACTCTAGAGATTCTTAATCTGCAAGTTGCCCTTTTTAGATCTTTTTGGCTGTGTTATGGGCTGGCGAGATCACTGTAAAATTATCACTCAAACTCTTCAGTTCCTCTCCTCTTGTTTTCTCTGGAAAATGCTTTGCTCCCATATCTCCATCAAAACTGCTCTTACTGAGTGTGATCTCCAGCTTGCTAATTCCAATGGCTAAACTCTCACTGTTCTACTCGGTTAACCATTTGACCTTCTTTCCAGCTAGAGATACCCGGTTCACCTGGCTTCCAAAACATCAAACACACTTCATTTTCTCCTTTTTCACTGTTGTTTCCTTCTTAAGTCTCCTCTACCAGTTCCCTGTTATCTCCCCATCCTCTGCATGTTCATAGGCCTCACGGCTCACGGTCCCTGAGGTCACTTCCCTTGTCTGTTCAAACTCACACCCTTGATTACTTCATCTAGTATACTGACTTTAAATACTCTGGGTTTGTTTCTTGGTCAGGTAACTAGATCCCACATGCCACATCTAAGAGTTCAAACGATGCAATGAAGATCAAAGATCTCGCATGCCACAACTAAGACAGAGAACAGCCAAACAAACAAACGCAAAAAAACATGTCCAACATTGAACCATGATACTACTCCCAAACTTCTCTCTTCTCCATCTTAGTAAATCGGTTTCACAAACCTTCTAGCTGCTCAGGCCCAAACCCTTGGCGTTATCTTTCATACTACACAGGTAATATCAGAAATCTTGTCAATTCTATGTTCAAAACATATCAAAATATATCTATTACCTCATGACGACTGCAATACAGTACTCTAGGAGGACATTTTAGTCAATGTGAACAATGTCCCCTACCGCAGTGCCCTGCGCAGCCTGCAAGGCAATATGTGCTGGCCTGAGGATCACCTTAGTTCACGCCATCATCAGCTCACACCTAGATTATTGCAACAGTTTCCTAACTGGTTTCTCTGCTTCTGCCCTTGGCTGCATCCTTTCCGTTCTCAACACAGTGGTCAAACCAAATTTCAGTAAGTCACATCACCGCTCTACCTAGAACCCTCACACGGATTCTCATCTCACCCAGATTAAAGGCAGAGTTTTTACAATGTTCTATGAGGCCCTGCTTAATTTGTTCTCTCCTCACCTTCCATTATCTTGTTCACTGTCCGCATTCGCTTCTAACCATAATGGTATCTTTGCAGTTTCTTGAACATTTCATATAAGTGATTTTCTTGGCGTCTCTGAACCTGCTGTGATAGTATGGTTTGTTTCCTTACTTCCTCTAGATCTTTACACTCAAATATCAAATTCTTGGAAGGCCATCTCTAAAAACTCTATTTAAAATTGCAACCTCTGCCCATTTATAATTTCTAGCCTCATTTTTTGCTTTATTTTTCTTACTAATGGTTATCACTATGTAATATATTTCATGGTTTACTTTTTTATCTTGATTTTGTCTGTTTTTCCCACTAGAATGTAAGCTCCATAAAGGCAGTAATTTTTGCCTGTTTGTCTCACAGATGTATCCCCAGATTCTGAAATACTTCCTGGCACAGAGAAGGTATACTATTACATATGTTTTCCAGAAACAAAAGTTTAGTCAGTGTATAAAAAGCTTGTAAAGGAATAAGAGAAGGTTTTGGAGGAGAGTGGGGGAAAGTAAAAATAGAAGTTTAAAAGTAAGTAGGAAGTTAAGAAGCACAACTTCACTTTCAGGATGTAGTCTAAGCAGTAGTCACTGTCATGTTCCCTGGCTATTTGCTTTGTGGTTGGTTACCTGTGAAGATGAGATTTAAAATTAATGGAATATGAGAATCAGGAAATATCTTTGAGAATACCCTCACTTCACAGATGAGAAAGTGCTTCTGTCTGAGTTGTGTTGGCAGGGCTTTAAATTATTCATTGCAACAAAGACACGTTCCACTTAGCTCACTTATGTTAACATGTGACCTGCACAATCCTGGAATGTGGAGACTGGCAGCTAAGATGGGGACAAATCCTTTCACAGAAAAAAAAAAAAACACAGAATGGAATTAAGCTCTCTCATCCAAATGTTTTTAAACATCAACTATGTCCACAGTTTTAGTAATCACACATGTATTCTAAGGAATAAATATACTTTTCCAGTTTCATTAGCTACTACCACTTAGCTAATTTAAGATACTATTCCTGGTGGAAAAAAACATTGATGAAAACAAATCATGGGCTGAATAAAGAGCTAACGGAGTTAGTATCATTTAGTTTATTAAAAATTTTACTTTTCCTTCAAATAAGAATTAAGTTAGTGTTAAAAACTATTTAATGTATAATGGTTCCAAAGCTTGCATGCATGCTAAGTCGCTTCAGTCATGTCCAACTCTTTGTGATATCATCGACTATAGCCCACCAGGATCCTCTGTCCACGGGATTCTCCAGGTGAGGATACTAGAGTGGGCTACCACAGCCTCCTCTTGAGGGTCTTCCAGACCCAGGGATCAAGAGACCCTGTGTCTCTCATGTCTCCTGCACTGGCAGATGGGCTCTTCACCACTGGTACCGCCTGGGAAGCTGTATTTGTAGAACGGTGTCAGACACCAGGCTGAGGTGGGTGACTGTGTTTACTCTAGCTGATCAGTTTGCTTCCAGAAACAGGGCATCAGGACATCTGGGGGGAATGGAGCAAACATGCTTTCCCCAGATATGCATTTATGCATATTTTCTTTAAGGAATAAAACTGGGAATTTTCTCTGAGTGCAGGCAGAAACTGACAATGGGAAAAGAGGTGGTCCATGAGTTTTGTTAAATTTATAGAAAACCCAGCATGGAGGTAAAAACTGCTGAGATAAACCAGAAGAGAGGCTTTAAACACTGTGAGAGAATGGATATTACCTATTTTTATTAGGGACTCCAGTTCATGTTATAAAATTCAACTTCAGTTTTTTTGGGGGGATTAAATTTCTGAAAGCTAAAGGAAATCAGAAGACAGACTTTGGTTCTCACTTTTCAAAGAAACTGAACATACACAATAAAGGATGATGTATACTTATAGTTAAACTGGATAAGTATTGAGTTATTGACTAAACTCACTTGCATAACTTATATATCAAATTCACGAACCAGCATTTAGGTCTGAGGTAACTGTTTAGGAGATAGGGGAAAAAAAACTATAGAGTACAGCTTTGAAATTAAATTTCTGAACACAAAGGGATTTCTGAACACAAAGACAGTTGATCCTATTTCCATATGTATTTTTCTTTTACCTCACTTTAAACTCATTAATTTGTTATATTCATATAAATAAGAACAGATAAAATGGAGGAAAATAAGGAAAAATGCTTTGATAATTTTATTCTAAAAATAAAGTTTAAAAATGCTCAAAAGAATGAGATAAAAGTCAGACCAATTTCAATAACATAGAAATCAAAGTTTGTGCTGTTTCTGCTTCCTTTGGCAAAATACAGTGTTTCGTGAACTTGATTTTTATAGTTATTAAAAAGAAATAAAAGTGTGTATACTTAGTACCTCTAAGGTCTCTTTCAGAACTCATGTCCTATAATTCTGTGAAACTCAAGCTTGACATTAATTTTTACTTTTTACAAAGCAAGGAAAAGAGATGTGGTATTTCCTAACTGGCTACAAGTAAAAATTTTATAGAATCATGCACTTACCACAAGACCATCTTGATTTTCATTGAGCTCAGAAAGTTTGGAACTGGATTTCTGACGTTTAGGTTTACCCCTTTCTCCAATATAACCAGAAGTATTTTCATATAATTTTTCCACTTCACAAGCATTCAACATACATTCATCAAGATTGCTGAAGCCAGAAGGAATATTTTCTTTGTTGAGACGTCCCCTTGAATTGAAAAAAAATTAGCTTCATTTTACTTTAAAAGGTAAAAAGGATGTTTTAAAGACACTGCATCATGCAGAAAGAAGAGTGCTTAGAAATTCCATGTTTCATCTTTTATAAAAATCTGAGCAGAGTGCTACTCCTGAGACCACTTGGTGCCAAATGTATCAGATTAAAAGAGAAATTATTCCTAAAGGCAAACTGGCGAGGGCTGTGTTTCTACCAATGAAAAGCTTTTGTATTTGTACCGAAAGTAATCTGTATTCAAAACCAGGGGAATTGTGCAAACTTGCAAAGACATTTTTCCATTATTCATAGGTTTTATATACATACATACATACACGTACATGGATCTTATAAATCAATATAATATATTAAGAAAAATCTGAAAAGGAAATACATCTTTTTCTCCAGAATGGGACACTGATTTTCTCCAATTGAGAAAGACATTTTATCACAGTATAAATGCATTAATACCTAAATCTGCCTATATTATATGATCTGGGTAAAAATGATATAACAAGAATTACGGAATACAAAGAAAGCATTTCAACTGAAATATGGATTCATTACTTCCCAGTACCAGTTTCTGAATGAAAGCTTATAACTAAAGTTCCTTCATGACTTAGTTTTAGAAGTTTTAATTACAGAATTTAATTCATTTAACGCTCTTGAAATGCTTCCCTTAAGCATTTTAACATTCTCTTTTAAGAGGTTTTTCACGAAAATTAGAGTACTTGTCAAAGTGTTTGTCTTTTACTACATCACAGAACAAATTAAACCATCAGTGCAACACCATTTCGGAGAAGGCAATGGCACCCCACTCCAGTACTCTTGCCTGGAAAATCCCATAGACGGAGGAGCCTGGTGGGCTGCAGTCCATGGTGTCTCAAAGAGTCGGACACAACTGAGCGACTTCACTTTCACTTTTCACTTTCATGCATCAGAGAAGGAAATGGCCTGGAGAATCCCAGGGACAGCGAAGCCTAGTGGGCTGCCGTCTATGCGGTCACACAGAGTTGGACATGACTGAAGCAACTTAGCAGCAGCAGCAGCACCATTTGGTCAGGTACAAATGAATGAGACTTACTCTCTGTCATGGTGTGACCTTAAAGGTACTTCCCTGCAACTAGAGATTACCATACTAAATGAAGTTAAGTCAGAAGAGACAGACAGATACCACACGATATCACTTACGTGTGGAATCTACAATATAGCACAAATGAACCTAACTACAAAACAGAAAGAGAATCACGGACATAGAAGACAGATTGGTGGTTGCCAAGGGGATGGGAGGGAGGGATGGAGTGGGAGTTAGGGGTTGGCAGATGTAAACTGTCGCATATAGAATGGATAAACAGCAAGGTCCCACTGTATAGCACTGGCAACTACATTCTATATCCTGGGATAAAGCATAATGGAAAATAATATAAAAGCGAATGTATATATATGTGTGTAACTGAATCACTTTGCTGTACAGCAGAAATTAATACACTGTAAATCCACTATAATTCAATTTTAAAAATATATAAAGATAACTCATAACCACCCAAAACTGTATTTGAAATTAGTGAGCTCCAAAGTGTAAAAATAAATGAACATATTTTACTATCAATCATATCCCCAAATGAAACAGAGTAAATTAAATATTTATTCTGTAATTTAAATTCATATCCTGTCTTAGGCTATCATGGAGGCAAAAGTATGAATTAAATATTATCATAATATTTTCACCATTACACTATCTTGGTGATTTTTAATACTCCATATTTAATCTAGCCTTATTTTATACCTTTAATGTACACATATGTACATTTAGTAAAATTATATAAAAGATGTATATTACATTTATAAGAAATATTCCAAGTATAAAATAAATGAACACATGAGGAAAAGTTGCTAGGGACTAACATGCAGGCACGTATACAAACACTCTTAAGTCTCTCTCAAATTCACAATGAGTTTAATATTTAACTATGTCTCTTTCTTTGCCTTTGTATTTTCTTAATTCCTGGGATATAGATCCAATTATAATTTTTTAATGGAGGAATTTTTAGGTTTGAAGCTGTTGGAACTGGTGATGGGCAGGGAAGCCTGGTGTGCTGCAGCCCATGGGGTCACAGAGCCGGACACAACTGAGGTCCTGAACTGAACTGAAGGACTAAACGGTGTCCCCCACCTCCCCAGTTCATATGAGGAAGCCCTACCTGCCAGGGCGACAGGGCCTCTGAGGAGGTAACTAAGGTTGCGTGAGGTCATGACGGTGGGGACTTAATCCAAGAGGACGGGCATCCTTATAAGAAGAGGCAGGCACCGGAGAGCACGGAGAAAAGGCCGTGTGAGGACACCCTCACTGAGCAGGCACTGCCAGCAAGGCATCGAGGCCTCAGCAAGCACCCACCCTCAGCACCTTGATCTCGGACTTCGACCTCTCTGAACTGTGAGAAAATGCACTCCTGTTGTTTAAGTCTGTGGTACTTTGTTATGGCAGCTTGAGCAGATTAATACAAAAGCTAAACATTATTTTTAGAAACTAAAGGACCAAGTTTATTTTCTAATCTTTTTGAATAGTGAATGAATGACTGGAATAAATCCTGTTCAAATAAATATTCCCAAATCTAGTTGTGCAGTTGTGTTTAGGTGGAAATCCTGCTGTCCTCAAAGGATGCTCTTTGCTCTTGTGTGAGTCGGTGCCTGGGCGACCCTGAGGAGCACAGGAGCACGGTCCTTCCAGTAATATCCCGACTCGCACACCTGCCGTCACCGCGATTTAACCTGAACTTAGATCCTGGGGGCCTCTCACGCTCGCTCTCCACATCTCAGGTTTTCTTTTTTCAGAGTTTCCTCCTTCCCCTACATGCATGCACACGTGATGTTCTGGCAATACTGAACTTTTTAATACTCTAAGATAGCACGATTTTCTTTTAGTTTGCAGTAGGAATTTAACATCATAGTTATATAATAAAAACAGGTATAATTTTTTAGTTCATTGTGTTTTAGAAAATTGAAATCATTTTCAATAGCCATGCTTTACTTTTTAAAAAATACTTATTACAAAACTTTCAAACATAGAAAAATACAGGGACTATCACCATGAACTTCCTTATATCCACCACCAAGATTCAACAATATTTTCATGCTTCTGGCAGATGGTCAATTTTTAAATGAGAATTAAATTGAGCTCTCTCACATAATGAATATATTCCTTAAACTTTTACAATTTTAATGTAATAAATAATAATATAAGCCTGATCATGTTTCCTTATGAACTGAGACAAATAAGAAATCATGTACATTAAAGTATTTCTAGTCTGTCTTCTGCATTGCTTTTTTAAAAAAAATGTCATAATGGTATTAGTACAGACTTTATTGACTCTCCAACCTCACCCTGAAACATGGGGATATTTTTCTAAATGGTTGCAGGCAAAATAACATATCATGGATTTTTCAAAAACATTTTAAAACCATTCCATAGGGCTAATAGTTTTGAATAGAAGATAGTGAAGTGTAGCTTTAATTCTTCCTAATTTTTTAAGCAAAACTTGACAGAAATCTTAGAAAACAAATCAATTATGTATAAGCGAACACTGAGAAAAACATACTTGCTATAGGCTATAGTAATGATTCTTAACATTTTCAAATCTGACACCATGTAAGTGCATCTCTTGGGATGTACTGAAGAGGCCCTTGGGTGGGGGGCAAAAGTAGCAGAGCTAGAGCTCTGAGAGAGAGGGCCTTGTTCCTCCAAAGCCGTGGAGAGCTCGGAGCAGCCATTCAGTACTGGCTGAAAGCTAAAGGAGAAGGACTCTCAAGACATGACAGTGACCAGGGTGACAGGTTAGGAGGGGCCTTATGACCAGGAGGGTGAGGCTAACAAGGAGCATGGAAAGGGACTTCTGATTGCCCAGACCACATACTAAGGAAATGAATCAAGTGAAACTGTAAGTTTCTTCTGCCATAAACAGTTTGCACGCCAAGATTCTCTCACTCAACACACAGTTGACCATGATGAGTGAGAAGGATGAGCGATAAAGGAACTCCAGAGGAGGAAAAGGCTACAGCTTCATGGGCACCTCTTCAGATTGTCAGGGGAAGCACACTGACTGAAACCACTCACCCTGGCCAGGCACCAGAGTAACTATTTGCATGAGTTGTTTTACGACAGGAGGTCCTGGTAAGGAACATGGAACTAATAAGCCACCACCAACCGGAAGAGTTCAGGAAAGGTCAAAAGGAGACACCACATGTCTGACCACCTCCCAGAATCCTTCTCTCTGGCATCCATCTTGGCTGAACAAGGCTTGCACCACCAGGAAGCACTCTGAGTCAGAATGACTGGCTAAAGACAACCCGGAAACTAATCCCATCACCATAAAACCCGAGACTGTGAGCCGAGCCACATGGCAGAGCTGTTCTCCTGGGTTCCCTTACCCTACTGCTCTCTACCCAGGTGCCCTTTTCCAATAAAGTCTCTTGCTTTGCCAGCACATGTGTCTCCTTGGACAATTCACTTCCGAGTGTTAGACAAAAGGCTAGTTTCGGGCTCTGGAAGGGGGGCCCCTCCCTGCAACAAGATGGTTAATTAGTCTCTTCCATTCTCCATCTCCTTTTGTTCCCTTGATGTTGATAGTGGAGAACAATCAAGGTAACTTCTACAGAAACATCCTCAGATGTGGGAAACTGTATTTAAATTCTGCGGGAGTGTTTATGCTCTGTTTCTATTTCTCTCCCTGGCTAGCACCCTGCTCACTCTTGACTTTACCCCTGCCACGGTCCTCCCTGGTCCACCCAATGCACCTACCACCACTAGGACTATTGCCCAGCTTTGTGCTCACATGCTCCTCTCTGTCCCAACAACAAGGGCAGAAAGCATGATGTCGTGACACACTAAGGATTTCAAAAATGCAGTGCTGTTGCATACAGTGTGGCAAAAAATAAAGCAGAGACTAAGAACAGTGTTAAGTGAATAACTGGTGCTTGATGGATAACACAATATAGGCTGTATACAAACTAATTATATTCCTAAACATTTTCTATAAAGCTTACTCAGTAACTTAATTTTAAATGTAAATATGTCCTGTATTATAATTTTCCTATTTGCTAAAAGGAAATGTTATAGCACCCCCTCCTACCCACCAGCTCCAAAACAAATGTTTTCAAAAAAGTGTTGCTTATTATCACATGAAAAGTCAGTGGGTTATATAACTGATACTTTTTAATTTTTAAAATTATGTTTGCTAAAATAGCTCTTAAATATCTCAATAATGTGCATGTGCAGCATGGAATTTACTTGTACTATTTGTCTTATATCTTTCTTTAAGCAAAGTAAGTTTATTTTTCCCCATAAACATTTTGACATAGATGACAAGTCCAGATGAAAAAGAATGTGGGAAACTAGGGTTTGGTTTAGTCTTTGACATTTAATAAGAAGTACAAAATAACTTTATAGAGACTAAATGCTACAGTAGGCGAAACTTTCAGGAAAAATATGAGAATATAGTCTATTATATATAAATTTATTTTCCTTAACAATTTAAATCATGATTATTCAATAACATGAATGGTAATTATTCATTTGTATTTTTATTAAAGCTTTTAATGGAGAAGAGTTTATTGTAATACTCTTCTTGAAGTTCATGCTAAGAGAATGCTTTAAAATGAGACATTGTAATAATAAAGAACTCAAGCATTTCCTCTTTTGTTAGACTTGAGCTCAGCCTTTCTTATACTAAAACATTATCAACTGTCAGAGCATTCCAGTGACGTTCTGGTATTTAATCAGGTCAATATAAGTAGGGGAATCTGCTGGCTCATAAGAAAATCTAACAGCAAGCTGAATGTTGTCTAACAAGGGAAAAAACCACCTCTAGACAGGCATTTGGCAATTTTCTCCTCCAATGGTGCAGGATCCCTCTAAATAAGATATTGACGAGAAAGCCATGAAATATATTAAATCAGAGGTAGCTTCCCACCACATACGAAACATCCAGATGAAAATGAAATATTTATTCAATCACGTGTGAATTTCCAAATGTTAACCAAGCTTAGAAGTGTCAAAATGAAAACTTTTAAAGTTTTAACCTGAATACTGAAATGAGAGTGCTATAACAGTCATGAATTTGGACATGTATCGTATATTTTTAAAAGAAGAGAGCAAATGTAAACAAGAGTATCAATGCCAACTCACACATCTCTGCTGTGTCGACTTTCATCCTGCTCCTTAGCCTGGCGTCGTCGCTGTTTGGTGGATGTGGAGGAAGATGATGATGCCCCAGATTCTGAGTCCTCTGAACTTTGGCCTCCAGAGCTATTAACATCAAAAAGATGTTGTTCTACAGCTGACCGGATGGTTCTTTCTAAGAGCCTGGTTAAAAAAAAAATCAATAACTGTGTTTAAAAATATGGCTCCATACATAGAGAACAGACTGGTAGCTGCCAAGCGGGGAGGAGGTTGGGGGAGGGATGGACTGGGAGGTTGGGGTTAACAGACACAAGCTTTAAAATACAGAATGGATACACAACAAGGCCCGACTGTATAGCACAGAGGACTATATTCAGTATCCTGTGATAAACCATAGTGGAAAAGAATATTTAAAAAAGAATGAATCACTTTCCTGTACAATCATAAATTAACACAACATTGTAAATCAACTATTCTTCAATTAAAAAGTCCCCATAATATTGGAAATATCAGCATTTCCAATGGAATATCTACTACCACTTCATGAGCAAAGACAGTATGAGAAATTAATCCTCCAATATTTGCACCGTGAATGAGAAACAAAACTAAATGCAACATATTCCACCAATCAGATAATTGCGTTTTCCATCTTTGTGGGTCCAGAATTACTGAAATGCTCACAGCAGATCCAGCAACAATTACAGGAGGCATTCAGGAAATAAGGATCATCTAATACAAGGCAGAATGAGGAAAGATTTTTTTCCCCCAAGGAATAATAATGAACCTATTCTTACAAAGGCAAGTATCATCCAGATTTCATACCAGTTCTGCAGGGGAAGACAGTATGACTTACAAAGCAAATTGGCACAAATAATTTTATGATCCCTACTATTTGAATTTCTTGAAGATAAAATTACATAGAAAATAACACTATTAAAAAAGAACAACTTACCAGAGCAATTACTCTTAATAACAGAAGGGTAAAACTTTCTGAATCTCTATTCAGTTAAATTGTGATATAAATGATTGAAACTGTATTCATACAAACATCCTAATATGATTGAAAATGTATTCATGCAAACATCCCAATATATACTACTGAAGAGAGAAGGACAGATTTATTTTATTCAACCTGAAGAAAACAGGTAAGCACAGGGGCTGACAAAAGTGATAATAAGATAAGGTATCATTTTTAAAGCTATATAGTCTTAAAATGTACCTAAACTCTTATCACTTCATTATTTAATTCTGAATACGCAGGCATGAAGAATTCTAAACAGACAGTCCTCAAAGCGTGTCTTCCTTCACTTGAGAAAAGAATCACATCCAGACTCAAATTATTGAGTTGGACTTGTTGCCATCACTAACTTGCTTCCTTTTCTGTGTCCATTAAATATGTGTATAGTTTTTGTATATACACCTCAATAAAGCTGTTAAAATAAAAAAATATAGTTTTAAATGGTCAGACTGAGGAATAAATTTAGTTAAATAAAATGAGTTTTTAAAATTTAACAATTTAAGAACTTTTAGATTTTCCAAAGGTAGTTTTACAATAGACTTATAGTAATTTCATTAAAACTAGTTTCATTAAAACTATTTCATTAAAACAAGTGCAGTCTGACTTGGGCATAAGAACTTTAATATCTTGAACTCCACATCCCAATGATTTGAGATGACCTAATAGTGGTACCTAGGAATCTAAATAAATTAATATATACACACATACCAAACCCACACCTTTTCCAAACACTATACAAGTCACATAAGAAGTTGTTAGGAAATAAACAGGCAAGAATATGTCTGTCTTGGCATAACTCTAGAATCTCTTTAAAATTCATAAAGATAAGAGAGATCAAATCTGCCCTCTGATTGCTTCCTTGTCTAATAAGGAGGAGAAAAAAATTCCCAAATCAACCAGGTAAGAACACTGGAGTGGATAACTACTCCCTTCTCCAGGGGATCTTCCCATCCTTGGGATCAAACCCTGGTCTTCTGCACTGCAGGCAGATTCTTTACCATCTGAGCCACCAAAGAAGCTCTATTAGATCCAAATTTATACTAATTAGTGCTTCTTCTAATTCTTTTCTCTTCTCCTTATTATACCACCTGATATCAACACCACTCCTCATCCCCCTGATCTTTGTTGATGAAAATGCTCCAAATGGCCCACCCAGGCCCCAGCTGTGTCACATAGCTGAAGCACAATGAACAATGTGGTCAGAGAGTAGGTGGGGGTAGAAAACTGGAATTCAGACTTTTGTGACTAGTGGAATTAAAGTAGAATTAAGTGTGACTAGTAGATTAATTAGAATTAATTCCACTGCCACTGCCCAGAGGAAAAAGGACTTGTTGCCATCACTAACTTCCTTCCTTTTCTGTGTTCTATCAGCCTGGGAAGTCCCCAAACACAGTGCCCAAGGCTTATTTAACCTCAGACACCTAACACTATGCTTAGTGTATTACAGGTGGCCAATAAATGGAGGCTGATTAAAACAAATGAAGGAAGAAGTAAAATGTATGTTCATACCTTCACCTTTAGTGGCAAGACACTTCTTAAATCACAGACTGCTTTGCACATATTAACTGACTAACATTATTTTGACTGAAATAAATAGAAAATCTCAGATGTTCACATGGCCAAGCTCTCTCCAGTCCCACGCCCACACAGAAACTCAAATAGGAACATTTCTTATTTAGTCTTTTCCTCTGGGTAGTCAAAAAATCATCATTGGTTATGTACTATATTAATCTTCCAATGCAGCACACCATTAGAATAGTTTGTTTTTTTTTTTTTTTACTGCTTAGTAAGTGAAAGGAGGGGAAAAAAGCCCAATCTGGACCACTTACTCTCCAGTTGATGACACACTGCTGACTTGGGATACGTGGGCACTGCTGAAAAAGAAGCAAAAGAAAGGACGTCAGATTAAGCACAGCACCAGAGCCTGTGAACAAAACCTATGAGGGGATCCTGGGCTGGAAGTATTAGCCAGGCCCTGAGCAACCCTCATATGACAGTTTATCACCCACTGACAGATGCTGGTTTCTCTTATCTAGATTAGAGATGGCCCTGGGTGGTTACTTCCAAACAGCATTTTTTTCTCCATTTTAAGATGTCCATGACAGATAATTTCAAAAGTGATCTTGGAAAAACCATCTCTACCTCTCAGACTACTGCCATGGTCCTAAGTCCAGGGTCTTCTTCTTTTCCGAAATGTTAATTGCAGCTGACTGCTTTTCTGTTTCTAGCTCCCCCAGCCCAAGTCCATCTCTCCTGCCCATTCCCTTCAGACCTACAGACAGGAGCATCTTCTTAAAACTGCTCTAAACATTGGGCAGGGGTGGTGGGGGGCAGAGAACGGGGAACAAACACTGTTTTCTCCAGGACTCTCCCTGAGCCACCTCTTCTGCCTAAGTTCCTCACGATGGAAAAACACCTTGAGTTCCATAACGTTTCATCTTGCTGCTAAGTCGCTTCAGTTGTGTACCACTCTGTGCAACCCCAGAGACGGCAGCCCACCAGGCTCCCCCGTCCCTGGGATTCTCCAGGCAAGAACACTGGAGTGGGTTGCCATTTCCTTCTCCAATGCATGAAAGTGAAAAGTGAAAGCAAAGTCACTCAGTCGCGTCTGACTCCTAGTGACCCCATGGACTGCAGCCTACCAGGCTCCTCCGTCCATGGGACTTTCCAGGCAAGAGTACTGGAGTGGGCTGCCATTTCCTTCTCCAACGTTTCATCTTAACACTTAATTAATTAACACCTAATGCCCTTCTATCGAGCATTTATAAACTTCCTCATTTTTCTCATTTTCTCCAAATCCTGAATTCTTTGAAAGTATTGAAAAGTAGTAAAAGAAAAAAAAATAGTCAATATAAAGCGGAACAGTGAAACGATAGAATACTATCTGATTTGCACCTTGGCACAGGGAGGTGCAGGCTGGTGGCTGCTCTAACTGCACCAGTGGCAGTACTTTCTCACATTCTGCCCTGTGGTGCTTACTTGCCTTGTAAATCAAGGTTCAAAAGTATCAAATTAAAAAAAAATCTTTTGTGCATGCCAAACTACCGTTTTGCCTAACAAATCTAATAGTTCTCCCACTTTCAAGTCCCTCTTTGTAAAAGACACCTGAAGAGAATACAAACTGCTAGTAGCAAGATCAATATTCATGGCTGCCTTTCAATCATTCTGGGCATTCTCATTTATACTACAGAATTTTCAGCATATGAATGTGTTGCTTCTTCCATATGCATCTCATCTCTTTCCATTTAGACTCTAAGTGCCTCAAGGGACTCTATAACATTTCTCATTTTCTTTCATGACACTACATACCACCAGCACCATACCCAATACAGTAGTCATTATCCTAGAGGTGATCAACAGACACTCACTCTTCCGCCTCAGAGAATCCCTTTAGCTAAAGCTCTTTGTCATAGCCACACACCACCACAAATCCCAGAAAACCTGTACAAAAAATGCTATTGTGTAGTTATGAGAAACTTAGGAGAAGAACCTTCGTTAATAAATGAATGAACAAACAAACATACCCTAATGATTGCTGAGTGCTCACTATGTTTCAGACATTGTGCTAAGTATTGTTTACACAGCTTTTCTCATTTACTGTTTACAATAACCCCATGAAGTAGGTAGGGACAGTTGTTTTCTTTTCCCTATTTTCAAATGAAGAGGTTAGAGAGGTTAAGTAACTCACTCACAGTCACAGAGTCAAGAAGTAGATGAGCTGGAATTTGAACCAAAAGAGTTTTAGCTTAAGAGTCTAAGCTCCTAATCACTATACTAGACTTTCAGTCCATCACTCACTAGAAGAAACACTCACTACAGTCATCTTCGTATATGGAAGCATGGACTTAGGCATTTAACTTTGCTTTTAATTACAACGATTTCTGTCTCACAATGTCTGCTATTCACAGAGGTTTCCAGGTTACATAACCAATAATAAATCCTTTGCTGCTCTCTGCCCTCAGCTGGAACGGGCAGTCCTGACTTCTGATGCTTTGTGGCTCACCCTCTGTAAATTAAACACTGTATAATTTACTCCTGTACTCCACTTCTCATGCAGTTACACAACCTTGCTTTTGGGAGCAGTGGCCAATGTGAATAATGACTCTGGGAGAACCCAGAGGACGGCAAAAGAATACAGATCTGCTAAGATACTAAAAACACGACAAAGACATGTAAGTACAGTCAGCCAATCAGCCAGCCATGCCATCTCAGAAGGAAGATACATTTCCTCTCCTTCCTTCTATACACTTTTGATCTGATCTTCTTTTTGCTTTTAAGCACATAATGATATTTTGATATTCCTTTTTGGTGAGCAGGAAGGAGAAGATGAAAAATTGTGGGGAAGAAACAGAGAAGGGAATGACAACAAACGGGACCAGGTCCTGAGATTCGTAACTCTCTGAGTAGGTGCTTTTCAAGCTCTAACGTGCATCAGAATCACCTGGGATCCTGTTCACACACAGGTTCTGATTTAGTAAGTCTAGGTGGAGGGAAGGGGAAGCTGGGATTTTGCATTTTTAACAAATTCCCCAGTGATCATGATGCTGTTGATTCGTGGAAGACATTGATTAACAAGGTTCCAAATCCTTGCAACTAAAATTCATTAAAACTTCAATGATCTAGATATCACAACCACTATATTTTTTAATTAAAAAATTTTTAATTAATTTTTTTAATTGAAGGATAATTGCTTTACAGAATTTTGCTGTTTTCTGTCAAACCTCAACATGAATCAGCCATAGGTATACATATTGGCTTCTGAAACTCCCTCCCAACTCCCTCCCCACCCCACCCCTCTAGGTTGATACAGCGCCCCTGTTTGAGTTTCCTAAGCCATACAGCAAATTCCTGTTGGTTATCTATTTTACACATGGTAATGTATTTTTAAACATTCTAAGTGCTTTAGATACGATTTGGAAAACTTACTCTGTTAATAAAAGGCCATACATCAAAATTTTCCTCAGAGCTTAAAGAAAAATGACCCGAGCCATCTAAATGAGTCTTAAAGAGCCTTTCTCAGGATGCAAAATAAATGAATAAATCAATAATAAGACTTAGTAATTAAATCATATTGATTTTTGTTAATACACTTCTCTTAGGTCAAATTTATAAAAATTTATATTTTTGTGTTTCTGTAATAGGCCTTTGGAATTTTTGATATTACTTAACATGTCCATACTTCCAGGCTTTTTTAAAACAGAATTTTTCTAAAGAAAATATTCTGAAAAGAGAATGTTATCCACTGGGAATCAGGAAAGAGAGGTTCCGGTCCTGAATCTGTAGTTAATTAGCGGCAATCATAGTCAGATTATTGGTTAGCTTGGCTGCTTTGGGATGGTTTCTTCATACAGAAAATGAAAGCCTTGGCTAGTGATCTCTGTGATTTTCTTCGAGCTATAAAAGTTAATAAGACGATCTCAGTTTCAAGTTTATTGCCCCAAAGTCTAAAACATTACAAAAGGTTATAACTGCATATTTAGTTTTATGACGGTGTCAGTCACAGTTAAGGTTTATCAGATTCCAAAATGGCTTTGGTCAGGTATCCAATCATGTCTACAGTTTCTGTGGGATATGCTTAACAAGTTACGAAGGGCAAGATTTCTAAGAATATTAATGGCAGAAATAGGGACTGCTTCCATTGTTATAATTGGCTCACAGAGGTAATTTTAAGACACTAACAAAAAGGCAATAAGCAAATAAGCTAAAGTGAAAGACTTCCATCTACATGTTTTTTATCTCCTGCAGAGAGCTAAGAATAATGAACTTTATTGTTATTGTTTATTGCTATTGTTTATTATTGTTTATTTTCATTATTGTTTATTGTTATTATTTATTGTTCATTTTATTGTTTATTGTCATTGTTTATTGTTATTATTTATTGTTCATTATCAGTCAAGGGGTCATTCAGAGCCCTTGACTGATTTGCTAAGAAAATCTTTTATTTATGCAATATAAATACTTGAATATGGAAGAGTTCATTTCCTAATGTTGATGAAGGGATTATTCAAAACTAAATAAATAAGCACATGTGCAAATCCAGCCTTATGGTCAATTTCATTACCCAAGTCTACTTAAGTGATAGTGCGAGTCAATGTTCTCCTGGTATGGTCATTCAAAACAGATAGTAAGTCTACTCTGAAATATATTCTATGACATAGTTAAATATATTTATTCTTTATTTCTATTAGCAAAACATTCTTGAGAAATGATTATACTCAGAAATATTAGTCTATAAAATTTACATGTGATAAGATGCACAGAACGCTTGTTGACAAGTGATTCATTAATTGGATCTTTTGACTTGAAATAAAGAAAACTTCCAAATCTCTGAAACCAGATATCTTGAACAAGCATGTGTTCTCTTTTTCTGTCTGTCCTTTAACTTCACTATGTTCTCTTTTCTAGGGGGTGTAAAATCCTGCCCATAAGATATTGTTTTAATGGGAACCATTAGGTCTAACAGAATTATCCTTTTCCTCTAGAAATAATACTTATATTCTCTCAAATTTTTTTAATGAGTAAGAATTTAAAAGACAATTACGTGATGTCTGTTTCAACTTAAGGATGAAGATCCTGTAACTAGTCATCAAAATAAAATGAAACTTTTAATTTGCTTATTTAACAGAATACAGTATTTTTAGTATCATCTGAAAATACTAAAAGTTGATACACAGTATCAACATCATAATTACAGCATTATTTCCTCGTAACTGTATAATGGATTTCTAAATTATTTCCATGATTTTAATTCAATTTTCTACAGTGTCTTATATTAAAACAAATACACTAATTCCTCAATATTTATTCCCTTTGCTTTAACTTTTAGTTATGATTAGCATATGCAGAAATTTAAAGGAGCATTTACAGATATTTAGATTTGACAAAAATCACATCACTATTTTGTGTTATAGGATTTTTAAAAAGCCTCATTTTTAAAAAATTATATACTGTGCATACAATACAGAACATAAGCTGAAAACATACTACTGAGTCACCGGATGTGACTCAGGAAAAGGAAAATATTTATCCTCACATTTTTTTACTGAAACACACACAACCTAGTCCTTTAAATTTAGGGCTGATTTGAAGGAAAAAATTATTCTTCAATTTAAATTTTGACTCTATATTAAATATTTTCTAATATTAAACAGAGCCAATCAAAACGTCAAAATACCTTTTGTACAGCTTCTTCCAGGCCCTAATTATTGGGTTTTCCATTTTATATATTTATTTTTTTTCCTCCAGCTTTTATTTTTTATTTATTTAAAAAATTTTTATATTATTATTATTTTTTTTACAATATTGTATTGGTTTTGCCATACATCAACATGCATCTGCCATGGGTGTACACGTGTTCCCCATCCTGAACCCCCCTCCATCTTCCCTCCCCATACCATCCCTCTGGGTCATCCCAGTGCACCAGCCCCAAGCTTCCTGTATCCTGCATCGAACATGTTTTGCATAAAAAGAAATTAAGAGTCTTTTCTCTTTTTTAGTTTATAGACTAAGGTCTTTATAAAGCAAAATTAAGAAATGAAAAGAGAGGCCACTATATATTCTATACCCATTTATAGATGAGGAAATTGACATTCCAAGAGGTTCAGTACCTCACGCAACTTTACACAGTTCTGATTCCATCTCATGTAATGGGCTTTAGACATGTCCTTAATAATAGACCTAATCTTGGTCTCAAATAATGCTACTATTCACATAAATCTTTGACTACACATCTATTTATTTTCTTAGAGTTAAAACAGACTACTAAAAGTACTTTTTGGATTCATGTGGAAATTTTCTTCTCAAAATTTATGCATTCCAGAAAACTTTTAATTTCATCTATTTTCATGTTTATTAGCATAAAATGGCATGAAGCATTCTACAGTCTTTCAAAAACTACCATATCCCTCACAGCAAACTTCATTTCTGATTACTAGTATTGTTCAGTTTTTTTTTTTCCACGTTTACCAGAGGTTTTCTATTTTATTCTTTTCATTTTTATCTTTACTCTCAAAGAACAAGTTCCTGGATTCAAGTTTCAGTTCTGCTTTTTTTGTTTTATTACTATTAAATCCTTTCGGGTTTCCAAGAGGTTGCTTTTCTTCCTTTTTATAACTTCTTATTCTGAAGGTGTAGCTGCTCATTTATTTTCAATCTTTTTAAGAAGGTACCTCTTAAAAAGAGCTTAGATCTCATTCCACAGATTTTGATATGTACATTTCCCCTTTTTCTTCCAGTTTGTACTTGAAATTTTTATTTCCTATTGGAAATTCTTCCTCCCTTTAGGAGAGTTTCCATGGGTTGATTGGAAACTTTTTGTTATTAATTATACTGTGGTTAGAAGATATGACTGCTAGTATCTCTACTTTTCAAGAATCTTTAGAGATAGCTGAGTAATTTCTTAGGAAGCAGCAGAAATGCCTAAGCCCTATTTGTAGGTTGCAAACTTTAGTGAATGTGATGCTTCCTTATTTTAAATCTTACTAATTTTATTGAATTCTCAGTGCTATTTTATAAATTTTGTTTGTTATAGACATATAGTGGTATGTATAAGTTTGATACTTCAAATGTGTTTGCATGTTTATCTCAGTTAAGAGTTTAAATTTATATGACTTACCACAATATTGCAAAGTAATTAGACTCCAACTAAAATAAATTAATTAAAAAAATAAAAAAATTATATGATGATGCAAAGTTATTTTATACATACTTATTATTTATAACCTTTATAGTTTTAGTATGAATTTTACCCAATAAAGTAAGTCTAGGTTTGTCCTATTTAATGGATCTGGCTTTAAACTTTAGTTGTTTTGATATTGCTATTGCTATCTGTTTTCTCTCTATCCATACTTATCAAATAAATCCTATATTATTAATCTTCCTGTGCTATTTTGTTTTAGGTATAACTCTTTTGAACAAAACAGTTCAAGTAGTCATTTAAAAAAAGCATTTTTAGCTATTATCAAAGCATTTAATATACTTACACAGTTGTAACTGAAATATTTGTTCCAGCTTTGCATTTTGATTTATGTTTTATAAGTTTGGAGCTCTCTTTTCCTTTGATTTCTGTCTCTGCTCTTCTGAGGTGATTGGGGATATAGGAGTCCTATGCACAATTCTAGTTGTTGTCTCTCATACCCAAACATCTATAACTATCAAAACTGAAACAAAAACCCAAACAACAGGATGGGGAACACATGTATACCTGTGGCGGATTCATTTTGATATATGGCAAAATCAATACAATATTGTAAAGTTAAAAAATAAAATTAAATTAAAAAAAAAAAACAAAAAAACAAAGCCTGTGCTCTGGGACAACCAGAGAGATAGGGTGGAGAGGGATTTGGGAGGGGCTTTCAGGATGGGGCAGGGGGAAACATGAATACCTGTGGCTGATTCATGTTGATGTATGGCAAATCCATCACAATATTGTAAGGTAATTATTCCCCAATTAAAATAAATTACTTAATTTAAATAAATAAACAGTGAAAACAAAAATAAAAAACAATCAACCAGAAAAGCCCCCTACAACTCCTGACTCCTGCTTCTACTCTCTGACCTTCCTTGCAAGAAATTGAGAATTTCATCACTGTCTTTGATCCTCCACTAATGATTATAATCAGGTTTCTACTTCTTAATTAAAAAATATTTTTTTAGATTCACCTCACATTTAGCTGGGTATATAATAAATAATAAAATGTCTCTTGTTTAGTCATGCCCAACTCTTTACAATCCCATGGACCGTATAGACTGCCAGGCTCCTCTGTTCATGGGATTTCCCAGGCAAGAATACTGGAGTGGATTGTCATTCCCTTCTCCAGGGGATCTTCCCGAACCAGGAATTGAACCTGGGTCTCCTGCATTCCAGGCAGATTCTTTATCAGCTGAGCCACCAGGGAAGCCACTAACTAGGTATATATGGACACTGATTTCCATTTCTATTAATAGAAGTATGCATTCTTCTAAGGGTTCGATCCCTGGGTCAGGAAGATCCCATGGAGAAGTAAATGGCAACCGACTCCAGTATTCTTGCCTGGAAAATTTCATGGGCAGAGGAGCCTGGAGGGCTACAGTCTGTGGGGTTGCAAACAGTCGGATATTGCTGAGCCTGAACAGATACACTTCTAATAAGAGAAGTATATATTAACTTCTATTTCTATTAGTATGGTTTCCTTCTTAGAATCATAATTTTCAGGTTGGCTTTCCAATCTCTGATTTTCATATCTAACATAATTTCTCTCATAGTTTTTTTTTTTTCCCTTTATCCTTTTCTTCATTTTGGAAGAACTTCTCAAGTTTCTCTCTCATCATGAACTTGATTTATTTCAAATACTCTCTGCTCTTTACTGCCTTGCAAAGTTTTAACAATATCTGCAAATACATTTCTAGGCTACCCTTTCCCTCATTTCAGCTGTTCTGTATCTCTAGCCTTTTAATTCTAAACTTATTCTCCCCTTACAGGTTCCTACTCATGTTTGAAAGAGGCTGGTTATATCCTTGAGCATTTTTGAGAACAGCAGTAGCAAATACTACTTCCCAAGTTTTCCTCTGAATCATATAAAAAGCAATCCTCTGATATCTGTTTCTACTCTGAGTCCTCAGAGAAAATCATCCTTTCTCTTAGTTTGTAATTTCTCTTAATAGGTCCCAAATAGTTCTTTCTGCTTAGTGGTTCATAAGGGGAAACAATCAACTCAGGCAGAGCCCTTATCAAAAACCTGGCTGGGCATATTGTTCTGAGTTTACTTCACTGTCCCTTGGCTATGGGCAGATGCCTTCTCTTGGATGTACACTTTAAAAGCCAGGATATGAGTCTACCCTTGGACAATCTACAATGCATATTTGAGTGGACTTGCTGTTTGGACTTGTGGTCCAATTTATGATTAAGCTGGAGAATCAGAAACAAATTTGTACTTTGTCTTTGAGCAGTGTACACTTGAAAGAATGCATTAAATCCAATAATCTCCCTTTCTCAAATGCCTTTGTTAGGTAACTGAGCACCTCAGGGGGATGCCCCCTCCTCTCTATTGTTTTGTGGACTTAATGTTCTAGTCTCTAAACAGGAGATGAAAAAGAATACACAACTCAGATCTGGATGGTTCAGAAAATAAGTTTGTGTTCAGCTGGGGGAAATGTCACTTGCTTTTCTGGTCAGCAGTAAACACTGGAAGGGATCCAAGTCAGTGTTTTTGCCTTCCTTCTCTCTTTGTGGTTACTGTGTTGTTCAGATGGTGCAATATGAAGCTTGCAAGGCCAGAGAACATTTCTCAGTCCATCCTCATTGATGGTGTGATCTTTGACAAATGTTTTTCTTCTTTATCACTGTGATAACACTGTCTCTAGTTTTGGTCTTTATAGCAAAAGTAACTGCAGTTTTGCACTGTTGAACTTTAATATCAAACTTTTTGTTTGATATTGGAATGCATTCTTAAATGTGGCTATGTTATACATCATTTTAATGTGCATTTATTGCTTTATATTATTTGTAATGACTTATTACTTGCTGTTTGTTTTATATTTATTTTAGACCAGGAAATTATGCTAGACAAAAAGTGAATTCAAGCAATTTTCTTGTTTGAGTACAAAATGGGTCATAGAGCAGCGGAGACAACCCACAACATCAACATTTAGCCCAGGCACTGCTACTGAATGTGTAATGCAGTGGTGGTTCAAGAAGTTTTGCAAAGGAGACGAGACATTTGAAGATGAGGAGTGCAGTGGTTGGTCATCAGAAGTTGACCACAACCAACTGAGAGCATACACAGAAGAACTATACAAAAAAGGTCTTAATGACCTGGATAACCACGATGGTGATCACTCGCCTAGAGCCAGACATCCTGGAGTGTGAAATCAAACGGGTCTTAGGAAGCATCACTATGAACAAAGCTAGTGGAAGCAATGGAATTCCAGCTGAGCTATTTCAGATCTTAAAAGACGATGCTGTGAAAGTGCTGCACTCAATATGCCAGCAAATTTGGAAAACTCAGCAGTGGCCACAGGACTGGAAAAGTCAGTTTTCATTCCAATCCCAAAGAAGGGCAATGCCAAACAATGTTCAAATTACCACACAATTGAACTCTTTTCACATGCTAGCAAGGTAATGCTAAAAATCCTTCAAGCTAGGCTTCAATAGTATGTGAATTGAGAACTTTCAGATGCACAAGCTAGATTTTGAAAAGGCAGAGGAACCAGAGATCAAACTGCCAACACCCACTGCATCATAGAAAAAGCAAGAGAATTCCAGAAAAACATCTACTTCTGTTTCATTGACTACGCTAAAAGCCTATGACTGGGTGGATTACAACAAACTGTTGAAAATTCTTGAGGAGATGGGAATACCTGACCTGAGAAGCCTGTATGCATGTCAAGAAGCAACAGTCAGAACCAGACATGGAACAATGGACTGGTTGGAAATTGGCAAAGGAATACGTCAAAGCTTTATATTATCATCCTGCTTATTTAACTTATATGCAGAGCACATCATGGGAAATGCCAGGTTGGATCAATCACAAGCAGGAATCAAGATTGCCAGGAGAAGTATCAATAACCTCAGATATGCAGATGACACCATTCTAACGGCAGAAAGTGAAGATGAACTAAAGAGCCTCTTGATAAAGATGAAAGAGGAGAGTGAAAAAGCTGGCTTAAAACTCAGCATTCAAAAAATTAAGATCATGGCATCTGGTTCTTTCACTTCATGGCAAATAGGAAAATAATGGAAACAGTGACACACGTTATTTCCTTGAGTTCCAACATCACTGCAGATGGTGACTGCAGCCATGAAATTAAAAGATGGTGGCTCCTTGGAAGAAAGCTATTACAAACCTAGACAACATATTCAAAAGCAGAGACATCACTTTGCCAATAAAGGTCTATCTAGTCAAAGGTATGGTTTTTCCAGTAGTCATGTATGGATATGAGAGCTGGACCGTAAAGAAGGCTGAGCACTGAAGAATTGGTGCTTTTGAACTGTGGTGTTGGAGAAGACTCTTGAGAGTCCCTTGGATTGCAAGGAGATCTAACTAATCAATCCTAAGTTGAAGCTCCAATACTTTGGCCACCTAGTGAAGAGCCAACTCACTAGAAAAGACCCTGATGCTGGGAAAGATTGAAGGCAGGGGGATAAGGGGACATCAGAGGATGAGATGGTTGGATGGCATCACCAACTCAATGGACATGAATTTGAGCAAACTCCAGGGGATAGGGAGAGACAGAAAAGCCTGGCATGCTGCAGTCCATGTGGTCTCAAAGATTCAGACATGACTGAGTGACTGAACAATAACAACTGAGAGCACCACTGAAGCTGAGCCTCTTACAATTACATGAGAAGTTGCTGAAGGACTCAATGTTGACCATTCTATGGTCATTTGGCATTTGAAGCAAACTGGAAAGATGGAAAAGCTCGATAAGCTGGTGCCTTATGAGCTGACTGAAAATCAAAAGAATTGTCATTTTGAAGTGTTCTCTTTTCTTATTCTACACAACAACAATGAACCATTTCTCGATTGGATTGTGACATGCAATGAAAAGTGGATTTTATATGACAACTGGCAACGATCAGCTCAGCGGCTGGATCAAGAAGAAGCTCCAAAGCACTTCCCAAGGCTGAACTTGTACCAAAAAAGATCATGGTCACTGTTTGGTGGTTTGCTGCTGTTCTGATCCACTACAGCTTTCTGAATCCCAGTGAAACCACTACATCTGAGAAGTATGCTCAGCAAATCGATGAGATACACTGAAAACTGCAATGCCCGCAGCTGACACTGGTCAACAGAAAGGGCCCAGTTCTTCTGCACAACAACTCCCCACTGCAAGTTGCACAAGTAACACTTCAGAAGTTGAACAAATTGGTCTATGAAGTTTTACCTTGTCCGCCATATTCACCTGACCTTTCACCAACCACCACTTCTTCAAGCATCTTGACAACTTTCTGCAGGGAAAATGCTTCCACAACCAACAGGATGCAGAAAATGATTTCCAAGAGTTCACAAAATCATGGATTTTTATGCTACAGGAATAAACAAACTTATTTCCCATTGGCAAAAACGTGTTGATTGTAATGGTTCCTATTTTGATTAATAAAGATATCCTTGAGCCTAGTTATAATGATTTAAAATTCACAGTCCTAAACTGCAATTACATTTGCACCATCCTAATCTAAATGTCCTCAAGGTTAATCCATATTGTGCATGTGTCAAAAGTTCCTTCCTTTTTAAAGGCTGAATAATACTCCACGGTAAGGATATTCTGCACTTTGTTTATCCATTAACTCACTGTTGAACATTTAACTCATTGATGGACATTATCTTCTACCTTTTGGCTATTGTGAATAATACTACTATGACTATGAGTGCACAAACATCACTTTTGGACCTTACTTCCAGTTCTTTTGAGTATATACCCAGAAATGGAACTACTGGGTCATATGGTAATTCTAAGTTCAATTTTTTGAGGACTCACCATAACTAATTTCAATAGTGGCTGTACTATTTTACATTTCAACCAGGAATGCACAAGTGTTTCAGTGTCTTGTCATCTTCACCAATACTGGCTATTACTATTTTTTTATAGTAGCCATCCTAATGGGTATGAAGTGGTATCTCACTGTAGATTTGATCTGTATTTTGCTGATGATTGGGGGCTTCCCTGATAGCTCAGTTGGTAAAGAATCTGCTTGCAATACAGGAGACCCCAGTTCAATTCCTGGGTTGGGAAGATCCACTGGAAAAGGGAAAGGCTACCCACTTCAGTATTCTTGGGCTTCCCTTGTGGCTCAGCTGGTAAAGAATCTGCCTGCAATGAGGGAAACCTGGGTTCAGTCCTTGGGTTGGGAAGATTCCCTGGAGAAGGGAAAGACTACTCACTCCAATATTCTGGCCTGGAGAATTCCATGGACTTGATAGTCCATGGGGTTGCAAAGAGTCGGACACGACTGAGCGACTTTCACTTTTACTTTGCTGATGATTAATGTTGTGGAGCAGCTTTTCATGTGATGATTGGCCATTTGTATATGTTCTTCGGAGAAATGCCTATTCAAGTCTTTAACCCATTTTCTAATTTGGTTATTTTTGTTGCTGAGTTTTAAGAGTTCTCTATCTGTTCTAGATATTAATTCCTTATCAGATACATGATTTGCAAATATTTCCTCCCATTTTGTGAGCTGGCTTTTTATTCTGTTGACAGTGTGGTTTTTTAAATCACAAAATTAAAAAAATTTAAAGAAGTCCAATTTGTCAATTTTTTTCCTTTTTCCTGTGCCTTTGGTGTTACATCTAAGAAATCACTGCCAAATTCAATGTCACATAGCTTTTGGCTGATGTTTTCGTCTAAGAATTGTATAGTTTTAACTCTCACATGTAGATCTTTGATCTACTTTGAGTTAATTTTTGTATATGGTGTTAGGTAAGGGTTCAACTTGATGCTTTTGCGTGTGGATATTCAGTTTTCTCAGGACTATTTTTTTTGAAAAGACTGCTGTATGGCACTTTTTGAAAATATGAAAAAACAGCTCTCTTGAGACTCAGGGTCTTGGCCAGTGAGATCCTGGCATCTCTAATGAGTTCCACATACTTCATACTATAAAGATAGTATTAACAAAGAACAGAAAAATAACAAATGCTGACAAGAATGTGAAAAAACAGTACTCTTGTGTATTACTAGTGGAAATGTACTTAAAAATGCTTAAGGTGGTAAATGTGTATTTTATCACAATTAAAAACTTTTAAACTGTTAAAATGGCAAATTTTATTTCTATTTTACCACCAAGAAAAAAAGGAAACAGCCCCATAAGCAGAGGTGATGTACCTCAATTTAGAGATACTGTTCTAGTCAAAAAGGACAGGAAAAAACAATTTTAAGTAAACAGTTATCTGGGTCTAAAGACACCCAAAATACCTAGCTGACTTTATCATCTTGGGTGAAACATCAAGCAGATAATTAAATAAACAACCTGCTTATTTGTTCTACCTTCTAGTTAGTAACCTGAAATAGTCTTATGAACAAATACAATGTCTGGTAATACACTTCTCCAAGTTATCACATTGGATAATAATGATAATTTTAAGCATTATATTATGCTTAGAAAAATAAACTATTAACAATTTAATAAATATTACCACATACACCGTCCCCCCTACAAAATCACAAACAGAAATTCTAGCACAAGGTGCTGGAAAAGTAACCCCCCCTGAAGCTGTCTGTTGTTGTTTAGTCACTAAGTTGTGTTTGACCCTTTTGTTTTGTTTTGTTTTGTTTTTTTGCAGCCCCATGGACTGTAGCCTACCAGGCTCCTATGTGGGTTGCCATTTCCTTCTCCAGGGGTTCATCTTGACCTGGGGATCAAACCCATGTATTCTGCACTGGCAGGCAGATTCTTTATCATGATCAACCCAGGAAGCCCAATAATAAGAAATTTTTACCTTAAAATGATAATTTAGAAAACATGTATTATGCTTAAGGAGAAAAGTAAATGATTAAAAATTTAATAAATGTTACTCCCCCAAATCACAAACATTGAAATTCTAGCACAGCACAAGTTGTGTGGAAAAGCCCCCAGAAGCTATTAAAGGTGAGTTAGAAAGAATTTTTCTGCATATCAAGATAAGAGTGGTATAATTTCCAAATCTCTGCATATCAAGATAAGAGTGGTATAATTTCCAGATCTCATCCAGTGTCTATTTAAATCTGAATTTATCCAAAGCTAAATTTTTTTCTTCAACATAAATTCTGCAGTTAGAAGACTTTCATAAAATTGATGCTTCCTGGAATCTAGGAATAAAAACAAAATCCTAAATATTGAGTTTGTGTACCAAACAACTAGTTTAGAAATAAATCTAACTGATGTTCCTGATTCAGGAAAACAAGAAAACATCTGAAATTCTGAAACTAACCCTAAGCAATTCCAAACCTGCTAAAATAGTAATTTAGCTTCAATCTGCACCATGAGTATTAAAACTAGGGCTGAAATAGATAACAACTGTTAATTTAAGGGTTTCAGTGAAGCACAATATGAGAAGGGGAGAGCAGAGTAGGATCAAGATGCTAAAAAACAAGTGTTAGGTAAGTGAGGAGCCAACATTTAGAGGCCAGGTGAGCTGTTTAGATCCCACCACATAAGACTGATTATAGGTATGCAGTCTTTGAAGCATATAGTCAGGATTTTGCTAAGGCACAGGCAAAGATGGGTTCTAGGTATGTGCATAATCCAGGAATTTGTAAAAAAGAAGGAATTCATGGGTCAAAGTTGGGTGGGATGGGATGAAGACAGGACCTGACCATAGCCCCTAAGGAAGGTGAAGGCAGTGAAGGGAGATGTAAGCAGGTACAGATGAGGAGGAACAGAAAGCGGAGATCAAGCACTCTACTCCTAGTGGGAATGACCAAAGAAACCAAAACCTGGGCTTGTGGATGCTGAAGACTTCGATAAATAGAACTACCAACAGATCCCAATCAGATCTGACTGGACATTACCAAAAGAATTCAAACAACAGGCTGCATGTGGCCCAGAGAACACCTACTCCAAGTTGCTTTCACACTAATCTGAGCAGTTGAGGTAAGGGTTCCTTTTCTGGGATTCCAGCCTAGACTAGGAAATAAGTCAGGGTATGGGCATCTTTGCCAAGTATGTTCTGTACCTTTAGTGTACAGGTCTGTGTTTATTTTGCAGCAAACCCTTCACTAAGGGTTTGGCATAGACTGTCCCTTTCTTTCATTTCCTTAATCACTTCAACAGGGCAGGTAATCTCTAATAAGCACCTGGGGAACAATGACACCTACTGTTTGAGCTACTGTAGCTGCAATTAAAAAAAAAAAAAATCACTGCAGATGGTGACTGCAACCATGAAATTAAAACACTCTGGCTCCTTGAAAGGAAAGCTATGACAAACTTAGACAGTATATTGAAAAGCAGAGACATCATTTTGCCAACAAAGGTCCATATAGTAAAAACTATGGTTTTTCTGATAGTCACATATGGATTTAAGAGTTGGACCATAAAGAAGGCTCAGTGTTGAAGAATTGATGCTTTCAAACTGTGATGCTAGAGAAGAGTCATGAGAGTCCCTTCCTTGGACTGCAAGGAGATCAAACCAGTCAATCCTAAAGGAAATAAATCCTGAATACTCATTGGAAGGACTGATGCTGAAGCTCCAATACTTTGGCCACGTGATGCAAAGTGCTGACTCATTGGAAAAGACACTGATGCTGGGAAAGATTGAAGGCAGGAGGAGAATGGGGCAGCAGAGGATGAGATGGTTATATAGCATCAATTCAATGGACATGAATTTGAGCAAACTCGAGGGGACACTGAAGGACAGAGGAGCCTGGCGTGCTATAGTCCATGGGGTCACAAAGAGTCAGACAGGACTTAGCAAGTGAATAACAAGCTGCAATCAACTTGCCACATGGGGACAGTGACAGGTGTAGATTTGTAGCTACTATTTCTTTCTTTTGCAAAAAAGGACAAATGGTTCTATGGTGAGTTAGGTTAGGCTGGAGAAGTACTGGAGTTAGACAAGACAATTCTTATCAGAGAAAATTATTAACCCAGAATGAGAATATCTGAGTGTATGTCTATTTATAAAAGTCCCACCTTACTACAGAAAGGCTTGAAGACAATAGAAATGTCCAGTAGATTAACAAGTGGTTTAGCCATGATTGTTAGAAGAGCAATTGCAGAAACTGCAGTTCTACAAGATGAAAGGTAGAGCAAGGTAACATGAAATGGCCCCTCTCATTCTCTGTCCTTGTATTCCACCACCTTCCCCCAGCCACAGGGAAGTCCTGGAACCTCCACTAGTGCACTATAGCCTCTCAATCTGCTCTTCATTTCTACTCTAGATTCTCTCTTGTTGTAGATAATGCATCTTGTGTCCACTGCAATGGCTGGATGCCAATCTAATCTCTTGTATCTGAGTTCCTTTATGGATCATCTATTCTCCTTCCTCTGAAATGGGAGGCCTGCTTTGCCTTTATCTTCCCTCTGTTCTGACCTGGTCTACCTGAAGACTGCCCACTCCCAAACTTGCAGCCACTGAGATGTGCTGTTCTACTTCATGTTAGACCTTTCAGAACAAACCACCAAATGGAATAGCCTACCATTAAATACCCATCCCCACTACCGGGCTGCTTGTGGTTGAACGAACTTTTGGTGAATACACATCTTAGATGTATCTCATCTCTTGATTTGGCCTTTTCGTCCTCTGAAAAAGCTAACCAATCAATACTGTTGATATACAATATTTAGTATTCAATACCCCTAGCCAGGGAAGACACCATTTTGCAACTACCAGTCATGTTTTACTTTTTAAAGGCACAGAAAAAATTATTTTGGATTTAAAAGAGCCAATTTTGTTTTTCAACATGTTAACAAATCTTTATGAAATTCATTAGTCATAAATAATGCCCCTTTCCTAACACTGCAGCAAAGGAATTATAATAAAGTGGAGAGAAGGGAATGGAAGACAGGACACTAGAAAAATTTATTTAAATATATTTAAAACATTTAAGCATTCATTTGCTCTTGTTTGAGGTAGTACAAAAAAAGTGCACTGATTTATAAATTAAATTATCAGTGGACATGTTCTAGTCCACTGGTTCTAGTCCAAAAATCTAGAAGAATCTAATCATAATGAATAATCACATAACATTTTTTCTACTTGAATTCTGCATGCTAGAATAACCCAGGAAAAGTCAAGCTCAAACCAGCCATGAAAATAATTTGGAAAAAAAGATTCGTGTTTTATCAACAGATTCTTCCTGCTTCATGTCAAGTAGGCAAAAAACAATCTAAATTAGCTTGGACCAATCTAATTCTTATATAATTTCAAAGATTACCATGTAATGTTTTTCCGCAAAGGAAGCTACATTTGAAAATTTTAATTTTGGGCCAAATAATTGCTAGTTTTGCATTTATGAAGTATCTCCACTGAGTTTAAATTCCCCTCATGTGACAAGAATGCCTCTTGGAATGTTTCCTTTTTCTACAACTTTACCTGTACTGTAAATGTGGGCAGTATGCATGTCCCCCCACCACTTTCATCATATTCTAGTTTTTATTACTCTTCATATCCAAAGGCCAAATAGGGTCTATCATGAGTTCAGTAAATATGTTAACTTTCTTTACATTCTTTTGCTTTCATTTTGGCAGTACAGAATTTCTTTTTTAAGACTCCAGTATTACTCTAGGTAATTACAAAACTTACACTATAAAACACAATAATATGTATCTGAGGACTTATGATTTTTATAACCCCATTTTCCCCACCTGCTTTTTAAAAGAGTGGTAAAAAATAAAATTCAGTACTATGCAAAACACAGATTGATGCTACTCAGAGTAATAAAAATAAGACAAATCAGAGAATAGTTCTCATTAGTCATCAGGATCTGGTGCTACAGTCTTCTGTACTGTTTAGAACTTAATTTCCATTAATATATGATAATCATTTTCTTGATATTACTGTGTGTATTTACATAATGAATACTAGCATCCCTGTGTACCCAGCAATATCCTCATGGGTTTATAGCAATTGCACAGTCAAGATAGCTTATAAACCAGAATGTGCTAGTTTGGCTGGCAGGAAACCAGAATGAATCAAATGGACCACCATGCTGTCTCAAACTGATATCCCAAATGTTCCCTCTCTTGCCACAAAGTGACTACACAACATGCTTCAAGTCTCTAAAGGGCAGAACACTACTATAAACCAGTTACTTGGTCAAGCCTGATGTCCTACGACACACTTCAGAACTATGATGGTTGAATTAAAATCCAACTCTAAGACTATTTTTTTTAAATTTTATTTTATTTGTAAACTTTACAATATTGTATTAGTTTTGCCCAACATCGAAATGAATCCGCCACAGGTATACCCGTGCTCCCCATCCTGAACCCTCCTCCCTCCTCCCTCCCCATACCCTCCCTCTGGGCCGTCCCAGTGCACCAGCCCCAAGCATCCAGCATCGTGCATCGAACCTGGACTGGCGACTCGTCTCACACATGATATTACACATGTTTCAATGCCATTCTCCCAAATCTCCCCACCCTCTCCCTCTCCCACAGCGTCCACAAGACTGATCTATATATCAGTGTCCCTTTTGCTGTCTCGTACACAGGGTTATTGTTACCATCTTTCTAAATCCCATATATATGCATTAGTATACTGTATTGGTGTTTTTATTTCTGGCTTACTTCACTCTGTATAATAGGTTCCAGTTTCACCATCTCATTAGAACTGATTCAAATGTATTCTTTTTAATGGCTGAGTAATACTCCATTGTGTTTATGTACCACTGCTTTCTTATCCATTCATCTGCTGATGGACATCTAGGATGCTTCCATGTCCTGGCTATTATAAACAGTGCTGCGATGAACATTGGGGTACACGTGTCTCTTTCCCTTCTGGTTTCCTCAATGTGTATGCCCAGCAGTGGGATTGCTGGATCATAAGGCAGTTCTATTTCCAGTTTTTTAAGGAATCTCCACACTGTTCTCCATAGTGGCTGTACTAGTT
>NW_011495025.1:5560796-5561113 GCF_000754665.1 Bison bison bison | reverse complement strand
AGTTTTCTATATATAGGTCTTTAGTTTCTTTATGTAGATATATTCCTTAAGTATTTTATTCTTTCCGTTTGCAATGGTGAATGGAATTGTTTCCTTAATTTCTCTTTCTGTTTTCTCATTATTAGTGTATAGGAATGCAAGGGATTTCTGTGTGTTGATTTTATATCCTGCAACTTTACTATAATCATTGATTAGTTCTAGTAATTTTCTGGTGGAGTCTTTAGGGTTTTCTATGTAGAGGATTATGTCATCTGCAAATAGTGAGAGTTTTACTTCTTCTTTTCCAATTTGGATTCCTTTTATTTCTTTTTCTGCTC
>NW_011495025.1:5556652-5560696 GCF_000754665.1 Bison bison bison | reverse complement strand
TAGGTCCCATTTATTTATTTTTGCTTTTATTTCCAATATTCTGGGAGGTGGGTCATAGAGGATCCTGCTGTGATGTATGTCGGAGAGTGTTTTGCCTATGTTCTCCTCTAGGAGTTTTATAGTTTCTGGTCTTACATTGAGATCTTTAATCCATTTTGAGTTTATTTTTGTGTATGGTGTTAGAAAGTGGTCCAGTTTCATTCTTTTACAAGTGGTTGACCAGATTTCCCAGCACCACTTGTTAAAGAGACTGTCTTTAATCCAGTGTATATTCTTGACCTCCTTTGTCAAAGATAAGGTGTCCATATGTGCGTGGATTTATCTCTGGGCTTTCTATTTTGTTCCATTGATCAATATTTCTGTCTTTGTGCCAGTACCATACTGTCTTGATGACTGTGGCTTTGTAATACAGCCTGAAGTCAGGTAGGTTGATTCCTTCAGTTCCATTCTTCTTTCTCAAGATAGCTTTGGCTATGAGGTTTTTTGTATTTCCATACAAATTGTGAAATTATTTGTTCTAGCTCTGTGAAGAATACCGTTGGTAGCTTGATAGGGATTGCATTGAATCTATAAATTGCTTTGGGTAGTATACTCATTTTCACTATATTGATTCTTCCAATCCATGAACATGGTATATTTCTCCATCTATTAGTGTCCTCTTTGATTTCTTTCACCAGTGTTTTATAGTTTTCTATATATAGGTCTTTAGTTTCTTTATGTAGATATATTCCTAAGTATTTTATTCTTTCCGTTGCAATGGTGAATGGAATTGTTTCCTTAATTTCTCTTTCTGTTTTCTCATTATTAGTGTATAGGAATGCAAGGGATTTCTGTGTGTTGATTTTATATCCTGCAACTTTACTATAATCATTGATTAGTTCTAGTAATTTTCTGGTGGAGTCTTTAGGGTTTTCTATGTAGAGGATTATGTCATCTGCAAATAGTGAGAGTTTTACTTCTTCTTTTTCCAATTTTGGATTCCTTTTTATTTCTTTTTCTGCTCTGATTGCTGTGGCCAAAACTTCCAAAACTATGTTGAATAGTAATGGTGAAAGTGGGCACCCTTGTCTTGTTCCTGACTTTAGAGGAAATGCTTTCAATTTTTCACCATTGAGGATAATGTTTGCTGTGGGTTTGTCATTAACTCTAAGACTATTGCAACAAATCAGATTTAAAAAACAAACAAAATATGGATGTCATATCCTTACACTTTTTAAAAAGTAGAATTCAAAATTGAGGAAAAGTTAAAGAAAACTTCAGCAATTTAAACTTGAATTTATACAGTCATATTTTTTTCAAATATATTTTCTAAGCCTTTGAAGTAGGTAGGTAGTGAGGAAAGAAATGCAAAAGTAAGAAAAACCTCGCTCTAGGTCATTACCTAAATGAGGTGGTTCATTGATAATCACATCAATACAAAAACTTTTTAGTCTGTAGGGAAGTGATCTCATCTAACATCTACTTTGATGTAAACTTACCTGTTTCAAGAGTTATCATTCTGACTTCGTAAACTTTAGAAAATAATCCTGAACTCCATGAACTTGCTGAATGTTAGTTTCATACTTTACTACCATATAAAATGATCTGACATAACCCAAGAGTACTTCAGCAAGTGAGCCTTAGGCTCAGAGATCTCCCTACTTGCATATATGTGTGGAACGGAGTTTTTAAAATTTAGGTTACAGCCTGATCATTAGGCAGACTTTAAAATTAAAATGGCTACTTTGACATCTTTGAATTTAAAACCAAATATCTTATTTTAGTCTTTTGAACTATATTAAAACTTTTTTAAGATTTTTTAAACTAAAGAGAGAAAAATATAGCATGAACATTATGGTAAGGGATTCTAATAAGCTTAGTCTGGCTACAGGACAGAATATTCTATTGAAAAGAATTAATGTAGACAAAACCAAAGAATTCTTAACCCTCCCCCAATTCCCTGTAACAGACCAATAAAAATCAAATAAATACCTCAAATAGAAAGGTGACATAGGTCTTTCATCTTCCTGCGAACTAAAAGGAAAATGAAATTTGAATTAATTTCTGTTAACATCATAACATCTCAATTTTACTAAAACTCTATTCCCCCTATCAAAAATTTTGTTTTGACACATTTAATCTCACCATGGAGTAAAGTTAGTAGAGTACACTCTACCTTGGACCCAGCCAAGACCAATTACTTCTTCAAGGGAGATCAAGAGAGGTTTCTTTCAATATTAGCCTAAGGCAAAAGTAATTCACATCATACTTTCAAGAGGAACTGTTTAACTACCTTATTCTAAAAGCCCAAGCCCATATATTACACAACTCTTAAAATTATTACATACTCAATTATCTCAATAAAGTTAATTACAGCTCATTAACATGATATGAAAATAAGAAAGAGTCAACAAAATATTCTTAAGTGTATGATGCTCTAGCAATGCCCAGGCACCAGTACACAACACTCTTGCTCTTTGCCTTCTGCAGCTACACCCAAGGTATTAATGAAGGTAAGTAACAAGAAAGGACACAAATGAAACTACTATAAAAACAGTTTAAGTTCCTCAAATAACACAGAAACAACATGAAGCTTAATTAAAAGTATTTAATTAAAAATATAAAATGTATACTACAGTGAAATATTTTTCCTTTCTTTTACCTGCTTTTCTCTTTTGATAAATGACCTCAAAACAAATAATGAGTCTCTCCCCTTCAGGTCTACTAGAGTGGATTTTGAACTTTTTTGATTATGCACTTATGCAAAATTTGCTTTTAAGTAGCCATTCCCCTGGATATATGACTAGGTATCTATGTTAAATGTGTTCAACATTAAACAGAAAAAAGTATAAATGTATTAGATAAAGTTAATCCAATACAATTAATCTTCTTGTACCCTTGTGGTACACGACAAATATCACTGATGAAAAGAGAAAAGTTTTCTTCGTAATGTTACCTTGGCAATCACCAAAAATCTTATTACAAGTTGTAGTATAACAGACACACACACACAAATCTTATTTCAAGTTATAGTGTAACACGCACACACACACATACCCATCAACCCTGCCCTGGAAGTAGAAACAGTCTGGCTACAAGACGACATATAAAAAATGACATTATTTTTTCACTCTCTCATGATTTTGATTTCCAATGTCAATATCACTTAGGAATCTTAGTGTTTATATTGTCAAAGATTTTGCTGTTTGTAATTGATCGTGCCAGTTCTTCTCAAGTGAAAGGTAAATGGATAGATCAGCTTTGTTCTTGACTCTAGTAAAGATGGGCTGAGGGCAAGGCTTGATGAGTTACAGACACTACACCTGGGAATCCTCCAGGTGTCTTGGGAAGAAACCCCTGGAGCCGTGCTTTACAGGAGTGATAACTTTAAGCCAGACCAGCACAAGGGGCTTACATATGTGACATCAAAATAGTCCTTGAAAACACTTAAATTATAAATATGTTAGAATTGGATTTGTTTCCTAACCAAGGGTTTGGTGTCAAAAACAGTAAGTATAACTGACACTATGCAAAAGATAGGAATATGTGAGCAGTGTAGTAAACACATTTTTGCCCAAAACAGATCCTTAACTCTAACATGTAACAAATATTAAAGAAAATTAACAAAGTTTCTTTAGTAAACGTTCAGTTAACAATATGGATGGTTTTCTTAAAATTCAGAAGTGCCTTGGGAGATAATTTAATGATGCAGAGTTCTGAACATAGCTGTTCATGTGCTTTGGCCAATATTTTGTGTGCATGCATGAAAATGTCCTTGTAGTCAACAGAGGCAATCAAAATCAAATTTCTTCCTTTACATCTTCTCTCCTTCACACATCTATTCATCAGTGAGGCACTATCTTGTGCTTAACACTAATTATCTCATGTAAATCCTCACAAAAACTTCCCTGGTACTTGCCTCTCTTGAGAACAGCAGACTCAGAGCAGGCACATAATTATCCAGGTCACACGGCTGCTGCTGCGGTTGCTTCAGTCGTGTCCGACTCTGTGCGACCCCATAGACGGCAGCCCACCAGGCTCCCTAGTCCCCGGGATTCTCCAGGC
>NW_011495025.1:5556184-5556552 GCF_000754665.1 Bison bison bison | reverse complement strand
AATTTTAAGCATTATATTATGCTTAGAAAAATAAACTATTAACAATTTAATAAATATTACCACATACACTGTCCCCCCCACAAAATCACAAACACAGAAATTCTAGCACAAGGTGCTGGAAAAGTAACCCCCCCTGAAGCTGTCTGTTGTTGTTTAGTCACTAAGTTGTGTTTGACCCTTTTGTTTTGTTTTGTTTTGTTTTTTTTGCAGCCCCATGGACTGTAGCCTACCAGGCTCCTATGTGGGTTGCCATTTCCTTCTCCAGGGGCTCATCTTGACCTGGGGATCAAACCCATGTATTCTGCATTGGCAGGCAGATTCTTTATCATGATCAACCCAGGAAGTCCAATAATAAGAAAGAAAAGAAA
>NW_011495025.1:5547946-5556084 GCF_000754665.1 Bison bison bison | reverse complement strand
CTACCAGGCTCCTCCGTCCATGGGATTGTCCAGGCAAGAGTACTGGAGTGCGGTGCCATTGCCTTCTCCCAGGTCACACGGCTAGTGAAGTGCAAACAATAAACATACTTTTTGTTGTTCACTGTCTTGCCTTCAATTTTAGTCTATCAAAACATGATGGGATGAACGTCCTCATTCTGGCACAATATCTTGTGGACTTTATAAGCTCAGTGCCATGCTTCTGATTATAGCAACTCTACACCAACCTTAGTCAAAGTCCACTCATAATGCTTTATACCTGATAGCACGTACAAGGTGATTAATTTATTAAAATGTATTGGCACTATGTCAAGAATGCCTCTTGACAGAAACATGAGTTTTTAAACCATGAGCAAATATATTTTAAATTATTTTTTTGGAGTATAATTGCTTTACAATGTTGTACCCCTGTTTGTATTTCCTTCCCATTTAGGTCACCACAGTGCTTCCCTGGTGGCTCAGTTGGTAAAAAGTGTCAGCCTGCAATGCAGGAGATCTATGTTTGATCCCTGGGCCGGGAAGATCTGGAGAAAGAAATGGCAGTCTACTCCAGAATTCTTGCTTGGAAAATTCAATGGACAAAGGAGTCTGGCAGGTTACAGTCCATGGGTTCGCAAGACTGAGTTACTAAACCTACCAAGGTCACCACAGAGCACTGAGTGCAGTTTCCTGTTCTATACACTAGGTTCTCGTTAGTTATCTATTTTATACATAACAGTGTACATATATCAATACCAATCTCCTAATTCATCCCCCCTTTCCCTCCCCTATCCCATCCACATGTCCGCTCCCTACATTCACGTCTCTACTTATTTTTTCAGGCTGCATTTGCACAAGGTAAATTTGTCAATGAAAGACAAAATCAGAAATTCTTAATTTGGATATGTCCTTAAATTTTGAGCAATGTTTAAGCACTGTTATTTAAATGAAATGAACCAGACTCAGTATTAACTCAGTATTAGATTTGCTTAGTCAGTAGCAGTCAATGGGACAGCAATCTATGCACAGTATCCAAGAATAAAAAGAAAATTTGAAAAGAAAATGAGGAAAATAATTAATTTTGATATTAGCCTATTTCTATTTTCCCTTTCATAAAAGTAATGTAATCCTGACTACAGTATAAATTCTGAAACAACTAAAGCATTGATTTCAGATAAAGTCTATTAATTCTAAAAATCAATTTTATGCACAGATTTTAAAAGCAAGTTCAAGGAAAAATGGCCAAGGACAATTCTTCCAATTGAACAGAGAAAATAAATTTTTCCACAAAATTTACACACTGAAATGTAAAACATTTGAAAAGATCACCATTTCTACTTTTGTGCAAAAGGAATATCTGGACTATTATTATATGCCCTCAACCACCTATTTATAGTTATTTATGCCTGTTGCTAGCTTTACATCAATCTCAGGCATGTCCAGTGACATTGAGTTGTAATTTTTTGCCTAAATTTTAAATTGAGAATTAATTCAGATGTACTTTCAATTTTTAAAAATAAGCACATGTACTGTGAATGAAAAGGGGAGTGTGTGTCATGAAATGAAGCCAATGACAAACTGTAAGCAACTTGGAATTCATTCCATTTCTTCCTTGGTTACTAGTAAAAATGCCATGTTTTAATTATTTCTTGTTTGCTGACTCTGAATAATAGCCAAGTTTAAGCAGCCAATTGCTTTGCTTTTTTAAAAAATTCAAATACATTGAGAGATTTGAGCAATCATCTCATGTTCATCAGGCCATTGAGTGCTTAATGTCCTTAGACATGTGGTGTTATATTCTCTCACAACAGCTGCCTGTGGGAAGAACATTTATCAAATAGACCCAAGTAATAGTCCAAATCTAAGAAGCTACAGCTGAGAAGGGCAATAACAAAGATAGAAGGGTTTTAGTGGGGGCCTATCTAACGTACCTTTTTTACATTTAATTTTTAGTTTATCTTGGAGTATAATTGACTTACAATGTTGTGTAAGTTTCAGGTGTACAGTAAAGTGATTCATTTACACATATACATATATCCTTTCTTTTTCAGATTCTTTCCCATAAAGATCATTACAAAATATTGAGTAGAGTTTCCTGTGCTATACTAACTTACCTTTTGATGTGACTCAAGATTGGTAAATGCACATAAATGGATGACACGTAGACTTACGATCTCTTCCTGAGCTGCACTCATTTCTAAACTGAAGCCACAGAGTGTAATGCCTGTCGATTTAATTACACAGCAAGCTAACTGAAACTGCGAAAAGCGTGGTGCTTTCTATGCCTAAGAAAAACCAAGTACTGTTGGGAGAATTCCCAGACTGAGGTATTCAGAATGGACCCTCAATTAGTGGATCAAACCACCATTCCATTCAATTCCCTTTTGAACTGTCACGATAAATGTTCCAATTAGTCCAACTTACTAATTGGTTAATGTGGCTGGCTACCCCCAAAATTAACATAATCTGCATATTTAGCTACACACTTTAACTACATTTTCAAATGATTCGAGCTAGACGAAACAGTTTGTAAGTGTTCCTTGGGTATTGAAAAGTACAGCAAAATAGGTAAGGATTAGTTCCATTCATTGAAAAACCAGAAAAAAAAATTTCTACTGGGGCTTAAAAAACGCAAATAGCCAAAGGAGGAGAAAAAGGGAGGGACAAGTAAAAAGACAAAATTAAAAGTATTAGGTAAACATTTTCTCTGGAATTCAGGTTTTCTCCTCATGTTGCAACAAATGTGCTAAATGGAAGAATTTTCTTAGGTGAAATTTCAAGGATAATGAGGTGAGTGAAAATTAGCACATTTTCTTTCCTTCCTTCTTCTGCAAAAAATAAAGTGCCATACTTGAGCCTTTTTGATTTATCCACAGTGTCAGGCATTAACATTTATAACCCCCCATTTATAACCCCCCATTTATAGCATTTATAACCCTCCATTTGGGGTGTGATGGAGCAGCTGGTGTTCTGCCGCTCAGATTTTTGGTTCTGTTCCATTCAGGAACACAGTAGGAAACATTCTCCTTGTTACTTTTGGAAAACAAACGTCAAGAGTTTTCAGATCAACTTTTGGCCAACTGTTTGCCCCTGTAAGTACAGGGGGAGATTTTTGTAGATATATGTATAGTTCTTTATTATAAACCCAAGCAACTTCGCTTACAGTTTTATTATTTGTATGCTGTTAACTAAGAAAGCAACACCTAGCTGCCAGGAGAAATAAAAACAAACCACTTAACTTCAAGAGCAAATAGGTTTTTCCTGACCAATGGGTAAATGCAAAGAGCTGAAACTGTTAATGTTCACAAGACTAGAAATTTTAGCTAATACGAAGAGGTATTGTGCTTTGGAAGCAAAACAAACAAAAGGCTTCCCAAAATTCGCAACCTTCCCCCCAATAAGATAGGGAAATAAGTCAATTCTTTTCTTGATTGCTTAGTACAAATTTGAAATATATTGTTTGGGGCTGAATAGTATCTCCTCAAAAAGTTTCCCCTAACCCCAAGAAACTCAGGACATGATCATGTTTGAAAATAGTCTTTACAGAGATGATCAAGTTAAAGCTACCGTAATGGGCTCTAACTCATATAACCAGCACCCTTCTGGAGCAGACAGAGGTGGATACACACACAGGTAGCACACCACGTGAACACTGGAATTGTGTTGCCACCAACCAAAAACTCCTGGAAATAAGGAGAGAGGCCAGGGACAACTCATTTCCCAGTGTCATTTGAGGGAGCCCGGCCCTGCCAACATGTTAATTTGGGATTTCTGGCCTCTAGAACAGTGAGACAATAAATTTCTGTTATTCTCAGCTACCCTGTTTGTGGTGTTTTCTCACAGCCATGCTAGGAAACTAACAATTCTACTAAAAACATGTTCCCCCCCAAATCCATAAAAAAGAACCTGCCTAACAAAAGTGTCTCCATCTTACACATAAGTTGTACTCTGGAATTTCATCTGTAAGAATGCTAAGACTAGAATCGATTTCCCACACTGACATGGGGATTTGACTTCCTGTACTAACCTCTCATTCAAATAAAGTATCCTCAATAAGCACTCCGGAGTCAGTGTTTTGAAAAACTTTGGCCACGATCCAGTTAGAAACACATTTTACATTGTGACAGTGCACAGACACGTAAAAGAGACACACATTTCAAAGCATTATTCTTACTTTGCATATTTTCTATTTTGTCATATTTCACTTATATAAAATTATATAAAACACGCTAGTCACAATCCGCTAAATTGGTTTTATGACCACCAAAAGGTCATGACCCACAGCTGAAAAATGTTATGCTAAAAACCCACCTCCCTGGCTTGAGGTATAATTAATACACAATGAATGTTGCTGAAGTAAGATCTACATTCTCATAGGACAGACAGCAAACACTCTTTTCTTCTCTGCCCCACTGTCAGAATCAGCTCTGGGCCAAAAAAGTACAGATTTTGTTGAGCCTGGATCACAGAGAAAATCAGAGAGAAAGCAGGTCCAGATACACCTAGCAATATAGACGTGAGAAAGTCATTCTAGGTGAGCATGGGGGAGCTGATAGAGGATTTCCAGGTCTCTTCAATATTCTTTTGCTGCTTATACCACAGGATGGTGTCAAGAAGGAGACTCAGGGACCCATGGTCTTTTTTGATTTCACCTTCCTTACTGACCTGGGCTTCCCAGGTTGCACAAGTGGTAAAGCATCTACCTGCCAGTGCAGAAGATGCAAGAGATGTGAGTTCAATTCCTTGGTTGGAAAGATCCCCTGGGGTAGGAAATGGCTACCCACTCCAGTATTCTTGCCTAGAAAATTCCATGGGCAGAGGAGCCTGGTGGTCTACAGTCCATGGGGTCAAAAAGAGTCAGATACAACTGAGAGCTTCTAGAGATTACTAATGACCATGGCATTCTTTATCACCTATATTCTGTCTCTTCAATTCAAAGAACTAGTATACTTGGAAGGAACTAGGGAGCATCTTACTCTATTTCTGTCCCTCTACCCAGCTAGTTCTGTCCCTGGATGCCCTTCTAATGAACATTGTTTAATCTCTAGGGAACTGGAGGGGACTGGTGAGGGTGTGTGCCTGTCAGCAACAGGATGTAAAGCTTTTAAGCAGGGAGGGGTGGGACTGCTTTACCTTCTGTCTCTTTTGCATCTTTTCCTACAGTGAGAATGTCAAAAGGAAACTATTACTACCTGTGCACTGGCTGATACAGCCGAGAGTCTCACATCGCACTTTACAGGGGATCCTGGCTGGAGATGTGTTTAGAAGTCACTAGAGTCCTCATTCCTGTTATAATAATTTCAGTTGCATTAACAGCCAACTGCTCTCCTTAAAAAAAAAAAAAAAATCCCTCACCCCCACTCATGGTCAGTCACCAAACTGCACTGATTCTATCTCAAAAAGAGACACATCTCTTGAATCTGACCTTTCCTTTCCATTTCCACTGCTTTAGTCCATCACAGTGGCAATACTCATTTTCCCCTGCCACCTAGACCGGTTTATCCTTAATACTCCCATCAGATTTATCTTCCTAACCTGAAAGCCTCTCCTGTTTCCTCTTTGTCTTTGGGGTGAAGTCCAGATGTCCGAACCTGGCACACAAGGGCAGCGAGCTTCCATCAACCTCGCACTGCACTTTCGTAACCCTGTCTGTACGTGCTGTTCCCTCTGTCTTGAATGCTTCCGGCACTTCTCTCTCTGTCTGGTAAATACTTCATCTCTCAGCTCAAATGTCATCTAATCTGGGAGGCCATCTCCATCACCCTGGAGAGGGGAGCGACTTCTCCATGCAGGTTCCCAGACACTCTGTCCACAGCCATAAACCAGTGCCCAGCACATGATGCCAGAATTCCAGAGTTTGGAAGCTGGCCTCACCTCCTGGACTGGTCTTTATCTTTGTCCCCTGCAGCACCTAGCAAGGTACCCAGAACATTCTGAGTGTTCCGTCAGTGGCTGAGGAATAAAATCAGCATCACTCAGACCATGCTGAGTGCTGACACGACCATGTGATTATGCATTTTGAAAACACACACCGTTTATAATTTGTAAAATTAAGTTTCCCAACTGGATGCATTCTCAGATAGCTGTATGTTGATTATTTTAAGTTATCTTGTTCCCTGTTATCCAAAATTAATGGAACTGCAACTGTGCCACGGGCTTTCTCCCACCCTTATTTAGAGAATTTATTTTCTCCCACTGCACAGAGGTGGGAGTGCTGCCATTGTGCCAGTAATGTAAACACTGTACTTTCTGTAGGGTACTGTGAACCCAGAAAAGGATATGTTCGGGCAAGGCAATGTTTGAATACGGGCTTGCCACATACTCTATCTGTTTGTTCTGGCTTGAGAGCAGGAAAAGAAAATTTTTTCACTTCATTGCAAAGCCAAAGCTTTGTGTGGAGCTTAAAGAAATTTTTGGTTTAGTCACAAAACTGTTTTCAAGGCAGCTGGAAGCTTTCATTTGTCTCTGAGATTCTTGTTCAGCAAAGTGCTGTTTATCATTATTATAGATATAGCAAGATCGCCTTTGGGAGGCAGCAATTTAGAATGTAATATACAGTAAGTTTCTTTTTTGAGTGGGTTGATATTAATGGATAAGAGAATATTTTTAAAACATTAACAAATACATTGAAATATTTCCTAATCTTTGGCTCTGAAACAAAAGTAAAGGAATAGGTGGTACCTGCAAAAGGGAATAGTAAACTTTTTTTTTTTTACTAAGTTCTTTCAATTATTACCCTGGTAGCTCAGACGGTAAAGAATCTGCCTGCAGTGCAGGAGACCTGGGTTCAATCCCTGGGTTGGGAAGATCCCTTGGAGAAGGGAATGGCTACCCACTCTAGTATTATTGCCTGGAGAATCCCAAGGACAGAGGAACCCGGCAGGCTACAGCCCATGGGGTTGCAAAGAGTCAGATACAACTTAGCAACTAACACTTTCACTTTACAACCATTCTTAATGGTTTGCTATAACAAGGTGCCACAGATTGGGTGGCTTCAACAACAGAAACACTGACTTCTCACATTTCCAGAGATTGTCTGGCTTGCAGACTGCCATCTTCTTGCTGTACCTCCACCTGGATGGGGTTGGTGGATGGGGAGATTGTGCTCTGGTACCTTTATCTCCTTGTAAGGGCACAATCCTATCATGGGAGCCCCACCTCCATGAGCTCATGCAAACCTAATTATTCCCAAAGGTCCCACTTTAACATACCATCACACTAGGGACTAAAGCTCCAGTATATAAATTTGAATAGTTTTATCATTTACGAAGAACTATAATATTCTTAGGAGATCCAACCAGTCCATTCTGAAGGAGATCAGCTCTGGGATTTCTTTGGAAGGAATGATGCTAAAGCTGAAACTCCAGTACTTTGGCCACCTCATGCGAAGAGTTGACTCATTGGAAAAGACTCTGATGCTGGGAGGGATTTGGGGCAAGAGAAGAAGGGGACGAAAGAGGATGAGATGGCTGGATGGCATCACTGACTCGATGGATGTGAGTCTCAGTGAACTCTGGGAGTTGGTAATGGACAGGGAGGCCTGGCGTGCTGCGATTCATGGGGTCGCAAAGAGTTGGACATGACTAAGCGACTGATCTGATCTGATAATATTCTTTAACTACAAAATTTCCCCTCTAAGTAAGTATGTTAGGCATTATCACCCCCACTTCTTAGGTAAAGAAAATGACTTGCCCAAATTCACATGGCTAACTCACTGCCAGCATCTGGATATCTGGATATGTTTCTTGACAGCAAGTTTACTATTTTTTCATTGCTTTCCCCCACTGTTTTTTGCTGACTCTCTAATACCTCTCCTTTTCCCCCAGTAGTTTAGATAGGGTGATCTCTGTAAAGTTTAAGAATAACCGTCACTTTAATTCACACTAGCTTCTTTGTTTGGGGGTAAACAGCAAATATTTAGACTTCAGAGCCACTGCAACCATCACATGACAGCAGAGCCCATGGAAGTCTTCCTTGTCCTCACTCATTCTCATTACTATCAAATACAGACCACACTGGTGATGAAATCAAAGTTCAGATACTCAACCCCGGAAGGGTTAACCCAGACTTGAGGTAAGGCAGCTTTTAACTCCCTCTGAGACTGAGGTGGGTCATAGAAGGTAAGGTTGGGGAGGTTGAGT
>NW_011495025.1:5523706-5547846 GCF_000754665.1 Bison bison bison | reverse complement strand
GTTGAGTGCTATCAAAGTGCAAACAAGTTTGGAATAGCATGCGTTTTCAGATAAATTAACCTAAGGCGTCACCACCACAAACAGTAGAGGGCTCTCTAACATCACACAGGAGATTCAAAAGCTGGCCCATTATTGCCGGGGTTGTTCCTTGGTTAAGTCCCCCATCATCCCCATGTTACCAAAGTTTACTTGTTTGCAAAAGAATATTCCAAAAACCAATACTTAGAAAGGCCAGATGGATTCTGTTGATAAGGGGTTCAGTGAAATTTTCCCATGCTGGATCACTAATATATGTTAATTAATACTGTTGCTATAAATCTTCTTAAAGAGCCATTGCAATTTGCAATTTGGTATATTTCACCATCATGAAATAAATATTCAATTATGTATATTGAATATCATAATTTGTTTGATGAAGTAATGAAAAGAGAGTTATACTGACATTACTGATTTCAGTTTCCCACTTTTATAAATAAATCAAATGGAAAAAGGGATGTGAAAGCAGATGACAATGCATTAAAATCAAAGGAATCTAGATTAGTCATTAGTGCACTTAACTTCATCTTCCATCATTAGTTTTTGTGGCCATAAGATGAGTTAGTGACTATCTGAAAGTTAATCTAGCAAATCAAAATACTACTGTGAAGTTGAGAGCTTTGTCATGGACATAAGAGTGAGTAAAGACTATTTCTTGGCCTATTGAAACCTTCTACATATAAAATGGAGATCCTCACCTACAGATCCACAATATCCAAGGAAAAAAAAATACAATGGAATATGAATCACGAAAAGCGCTTGAGGTATAAGTCTAGAGTCTAATAAACTATCTCTTTAGTGACAGAAAGTAAATTTGTTGTTGTTTAGTCGCTAAGTCTTGTCTGATTCTTTTGCGACTCCATGGACTGTAGCCTTCCAGGCTCCTCTGTCCAGAAGATTTTCCAGGCAAGAATACTGAAGTGGATTGCCACTTCTTTCTCCAGGGGATCCTCCCAGACAAGGAACCGAACTCGCGTCTCCTGCACTGGTAGGCAAATTCTTTACCACTGAGCCCACCAGGCAAGCGTCTTTAGCACTGAGCCACCAGGTAAACCCGGAAGGTAAATTTAGTACCTGAGAAAAACTTGTTTCAAATCTTTATATAGTTTCTCTACTTAATTCCGATATTATTCTATTTCCTTGGAAGCACTTTTTTAGCTGTCAAGAATATCAATACAATGCTACAGAGCACAAATATTTTAGTATTTCTAAAAATAACTAGAATAATTTAACCATCTCAATAGATGTATTATAAGATCTATCATTAGTTTAAGTCATTTTGAAGTGAGTTTTAAGAACTGAGTTCTTTACAGAGGATCAAATTTTAAACATTCAGCCTTTGCAGTTTTCCTAAAAATGGTAAGTTTCAACATAGTCACTTCCATCCTGGAGAAAGTCTGCAAATTATGTTAAGTTATAAACAGATAGTAAAATACATTAAAGGGAACCAAAGTATTTTACTTCCTTCTTAGCCTTCAATCTGTTATTCTCATCTTAGTTACTGATTAGCAGTAACAAATTTATCTTCTATATACTTTCACAACATGCTAAGAAAGGCTAAAAAGTCACTCATGGGAATTACAAGCTAAGTAGACATTGGGGTACAAATATGCCCTCTAAAAAGATCATACACTTATATGAGGTTAAATAAAACATAAGGTAATATTATCCATGCAGGCACATCTCTATTATCATGTTAATTATAATGTCCATTACTGAATTCACCACATGTAATTGTCTGGTAATGTGTCTGTGTCCTCACTAGCATGTGAGCTCTCTGAAGCAGAACTGTGTCTTCATTCCCTTAGTATCACTGGCAATACAGAGTGGTATTCAGTCATAAAGAAAACATTAAAAGACACTGTAAGTATCTTTTGTTTTAATATGTAACACTGACCGTCTAGTAAATGAAAACATCAATTAAGACAAAGACACTTCACATAAGGTCCTGATATTCCATATGTTATTCGGGGATGTTGAGCAGTATAGTGTTAGCATCTTACATATACCTGCCGTCAATGGCTTTATATAAGTTATAATCATTAACTAGAGTTTAGATCAGTGTTTCTCTGAGTGCGTGGACCATTTGTACCACACTTACTTTCAGGAAGCTTGTTAAAATGTCAATACTTCCCTGTCACACCCAGATTCAGATTCAGTAAGTCTAGGGAAAGAGAGGAGCAGGAAGACACTGATTTTAAAATAAGTTTCCCAGGTAATTCTCATGCAGCTAAAGTATGAGAAGCACTGGGCTCTCTGCTCAGTACAAACATGAGTGAGCATGAATTTCTCTTAACTGGTATTTAAAGTTATTCTTTCCCTCATCCACTGTTAATTCAGTTTCTAGCCCCTCTGTTCTTAAACAGAATGGAGCAATGCATTCGGCCCACAATGCAAGACTCTGCAACTTTCCTGCTCCAGGCAGGATAACAGTGGGGGTGGCTGGCAACAGTCACCTCTGCTAGAGATCACAGAAAGACACTGTAGCCAAAGACACTGTATTGGGCTTGGAAGAAGCAATTATGTGTAGGAACCAGAAAGCTTTCTACACAAGCGCTTAACTTCCCTTAACAAAGAGAACCACACAAGCCTACCTGTTCCTTGCCTTCAAGAGGTGTTTGATCACAGGCAGGCACAGGCTGAAGTGAGGATTGCAAGGTAACCAAATTAAATCCGCAGACATAGGGAGACAGTGAATACAGTGATCAGCAATCTTGAATGCAAATTCACATTATTCCTCTTACATAGGTTTATTTATAAGGACTAATAATTAATAAGGACTAAGGACTAATAATTTTGGAAGAAATTACGCTGATTCTATTCTAGCTTTCATCAACTTAACTCCCTAAACAATATTTTAGCAGAATACAGATCTATTTTCTTAACAGTTATTATATCATTGTGCAGCTTATTACAGAGTTCAGTTCTAGAAAGGATGTGCTTAAGACACTTAAGAACTGACACCGTTATAAGAAAAAATAAGCCCCCAGCTTTAAAGCTGGAAACTACATCAAGAGTCCAAAAAGTGTACATTAGTTTTTAGTCTTCTTGCAAGTTTCAAATGCATGGCACTTCCCACTGAATTAATATAAACAAATTTCAGATCTATCCATCAATCACTTTCTGCTCCCTTGGGTTATCAATTTTGGAAAAGGAATTCCAGGGACATCCGCATCAAGTTCCATTACAGTGCAGTTGTCATTACAGCGAAAGAAAAATAATTATACCATTTTATCTCACAGGGTACATCTGCAGGAACCATCTTGCAAATGAACACTCAACTTTGGTTTGCCTTATTTTCATATTAAAACATAACCGTCTGGTAAAATGGTTTTTAAAAAAGAAATTCATTTTTTGTCTAGGTTTCCCTCTTATGGATAAACCGTATTTACTACGTGACTTTTAAAATCACTTCCATTAATAAAACTCTCTATAGTTTTCTTAGAGGAAGCATTTACATAGAATCAAATGCCACAGCATGTACAGCAGTTGTAGCTGAAATAGTATAACATGATTGGCAAAAGAAATTCTAAAAATCCTAAAACATGACCTTGGGCAACTGAGGATTTACCCCAAGCCTCATCTTCTAGTCGTGAAACTGGAGGGCTAGACTCCGTCACCTCAGAGGTGACTTTCAGCTTCAACATTCCGGGACATCTTATTCACTTAATTTACCAACAGTGATCTTTTTTGACATGCCTTTTGTTTAAACTTACTTTTCTCTTCTTTAGTATAACTCCTCCACCCCACCCCCCAATCCATATTACAACCATTAATGAACAAAACAGAGCCTTGTGCTCAATCATTCTTACAGAGCAGTTTGGTTTGTTTGTTTAAAGGTGTCATCTGTGTAATAAACCTATCTAGAATTATTCATGGGGAAATAATATCTTTACATCTAGGTCCATGTATTATAAATTACTTATTGATAGAAAATCCTTGTCTAGATATAAAATTCAATGCAGAGGGCTCCTAAAATGCATTTTTAAAAGGTCTTTCCCCTGTCGTCATCCTTCAAAATGAGATTAGAGCTCACCACAGCTTCATAACATCACTTAGAAACTCATTCAGTTTCTAATTTAGTTTTATTTTAAGCATGCTCAATATATTCTTCAGTTTCTGTTTTTCTTCAGATGTCAAAGCTATTTTCTTATATTTATTTTTATTCTTCTTCACCGAACAGTGAAGAAGATAAGAAGTTGGGCATAAGTGCCAGCATAAGAAGCAATATGTTTACATTTTTCTGGTCTTGAGTTTGCAGCAGATTACTGAAAGATGCCAAGTATCGGCAAAGTTATATAGTTTTACACCACTCAGAAAATACGGAAGAAAAAACCCAAACAGGAAAGAATACTACCTTTGCAGAGGCATGATTTCACAAGCCATCCTTGTCTGTAAATTAGCAAGGGACCCTCACAACTGTCTCTTCCGCGCCTAGTGGGGGCGTCTGTGCAGGGACCGGGTGTTCACAGCGGCTGGGCCAGGCTGGGGGCGGGAGGTTGCGCCTCACCGCCGGAGAAGCAGCTTGCTCTGCAGTCTGCCAGCGTCCCGCTGCTCTCTGCCTCCAAACTTCTTCAAGCAGTGCTATTCGATCGCTGCCTCTCTTACATTTCCACTGCAGTCCACTTTGACCTCTGTTCCAGGGAAGCAGCTGAACCACCCAGCCAATCAGAGGAGCAGCTGCTGGAGGGCTTAAAGGCGCTGCTTCTTTTGCGGCGGCTGCTGCTCCTCCCCTGGCTCCTCAGCGGGCTTGCCTAATTCTGGTAACACGAAACTTTCCTCGGAGCCCTTCCACAGACGGGCTTGTCAGTCTGGGGAAACAACCAATAACTGCGGCAAGAGCAGAGTCCCTTGACTCCTCAGTACTGAGACTGCCAACAAGGAAATCCATTTGTCAAGGAAAGACACTGCCTCTGAAACTGAAGGTTTCTGTGACAGAAGGAATAAGCTGCGTCCTATCTCTTTTCTTCTTAAAAAAGAACAAAGAAAAAAAATCAAACCACTAACACTGAAAGGCGTGATACTCTTCCAGAAGGCACGCAGGCACTCTTCTAGACCCCTGCCCTACCCATATTTATTTCCTGCTGATGTTTACACTGCGGTGGCTACTAGTCACTGGTGACATCTCCCAAGGCACGTAGCTCTCATTTCTGGGGAGAACACACGTCCTAAGACTGACTGCTCAGGGTCTCAAGGGATCAATGTGACTATGTCCCATGGAAATATTTCAACTTATTATTTCTGCATTTTATCCTTATAAAATTGAATGTGTTTATTTAAATACCCATTTTCCTCTAAGAATATCACCAGCATATTTTTGGTAGGTTGGTTATTTATTGATTTTTTTTTTTTTTTTTACAGGTAACACCAAATCAGCTTCTCATAAGGGCTGCTAAATGCCTGTTAGTTACCTAACTTTCCTTTATTTTCCTCTTCAGTGGGGAATACTAATGTGTTGTTTTAGGAACATAACTGTTAATCCATAGGTTTCAAATACTGCAGAACAAACCTAGAAATATATTTTATTAAGCTTTCCTTCACAGCATAGGACTTGCTGAGAGTTACAACAAAGCCCAGAGCATCACTTTTAGTACAAGGGCAGAGGGCCAGAGTCCACAACATTCAGAAACAGAGGGGGCTTGTATGACCAAAAAGGTATCCTTTTCCCCTGTAGTTTTCCCCAGATTTCTTACAGATCACTCATAATTCTGAATTTAGAATACAAAGCCCTACTGTAAGCATCCACTCTCCTTTGCTATACCTACTAATAAAAATATTCACTGTCCGACTAAATACTCTATCATATTTATGATGATGGATTAGTCATCCTAAAAGTTATATTTAGAAATTATGATAGAATCAATAACTAAAATCAGCCATTTAAAACAATGGAAGTTTTAAGTGTTTTAAAGTAAATTCAGAACTTACTTTTATTGAAGGTATCAGTACAGTGTTTTGATTCTAGACTTAGAAACTCTAATCGTTCTCCAGCAACAATAATCTGGTTTTACGTATTTCTTACATTTTTTACCTTTCAAAAATGCATCTCTGTATCTTGCTTAACACTTCATTTCTGGAGATAGGAAATCACTGTTACATATCATGACATCATTTCACTGATGAGTAAACTTGGCACTAGAAAATGAAGCAATTTGGAAACTTCACATGGAAAGTTAGTGGCAGAACAGAAACTGGTTTCAGGATTGCTCAGGTCTGCTTCAGATCTCTTCTGTACAGCATAGTGCTTAATCTGTTCTACATGAGTTTTTAAAATATTTCATAGGATAACATATTTTTAGAAATAGTTAAAATTCAAGTGATAGAAACAATATCTTCTCTTTTAATTTTATGAATATATCAATACTGTATGGCTAAAAGAGACATAAGACCAATAATAAAGGACCCAGCATTACAAAAAATATGTTAACTCATATAATAATTTACATTCAATACATACTAGATGTAAAATACTAAATAGGAACATTCAAATTTTAATGTCAAATTTTAACATTTAAAATTTATCTGATTCCACATACATTTCCTGATAAATCTTCCTATCAACATCTCGCTAACATGCCATATTACGAGTGAGATGTCAGTGGTTATTTCTGAAAATCACCTAACACTATAACTCAGTAATTACCTGCCCTTTCAAGTCTCCATTATTTATTTATAATAATTCATCCTTTCACTTTTGGTTGATTTTCAGGGCATGACTAGATGATCATTTTTGAATTTATACTTGGCCCGCGGCTCCTCCTCTCAAACCACAACAGAGTCTGGATCACTGGGATAGCTTTATTACTCCACGGCCCACATCCTCATGTCAATCCCTCATTATCAGGTAGCAGAAGCTCCACTCTCTGAACCCCTGCAGTGCCAGTTTCTCAAACTTGGACTCCCGGACCACATTTCCTCCACACGCCCTGCAAGGTGCGCCTCTCATAACCAGCATACCGCGGCCTCCCCCACTCCCCCTCCTCCTCCTGAGCTCTCTCTTCAGCTCCACCTGTTTGTCCACATCTGCGGAGGACAACCTGCACCCAAACCGACGAGCACACAGCTTTAAAAAAAGATGCGTTGCTGGCTGTCCTTAGCATTCAGTTTTTCCAAAACAGGTTCACTAGCATCCTCTGCTTCTTCACCCTGTATACATCCTGCCAGCTGGGTGACCTACTGCCAGGCTGCTAAACATTGCAAAAGAAAGTCACAGAATGCTGGCAACTGGGTAGATTAAAAAGTCCTATTTAATCTTGGCCTGAACCTCAGTACTATGTGTCAAGCTTGTAGCTGTCTTTGATCTCTGACTGCATTCCCAAAGAAACTGCTGATTTCCAATACTACAGATCTGAACCTCTCTTATGTCACTAATTACTTTGCTTCCTAAATTTACGAAGAAAGTCAAGATCATCAAATATGAGTCTATTCCTTTGGTCTCTTTTGCATTAAGTGTTGAAGTACCACCACTAACACCTAACACACACACATATACACACACACACGTCCCTTGCTTGATTCTTTTTGATGTCTTCCTAGTCTAGGGGAACACATCCACACACACACACACACACACACACACACACACGCACACACACACACACATCCACACACACGTACACCTTGCTTGATTCTTTTTGACTTCTTCCTAGTCTAGGGGAACACATCCCCACCCACAGGACTCAAACTGCTTATCCATGTATTGAATCTCATCATTTTCTCTTCTCCCCCATCTTAAGTCTGTCCCCAGTCCGACAGGCACCCTAGCGAGTGCCCCCAGCCTTGAAAGCTTTCCCTCAGCACTCCTACCCTCTGGTGACGCAGTGCCATTTGCCTCCCCTTCCCACTGACAGGCTGCCCAAAGCCTACTTCTGCTCCTCCCACTTTCCCCGAAATTACTCCTCTGCCTCACACCGATGTACTGCAGACTTCACCACATGTCTGAAACTGCTTTTGAAGCCACCAATGCTCTTTTGGTCACTTAATCTAAATGCCTTGGCTTAGGTCTCGTTCTCCTCTTAACTTTTACAGAAACACCCATCTTCAGTTTTCTGAAAGTCTTTGGTTCTCTGTGATCTTTCCTGGGCATTCTCCAAGCGTCCTGATTATTCCATCCTCCTTTTATTTCATCTGTCTTCCCTCCTCTCTTATACCCTTTCCGCCTCATCTTCTAGCCCCACATCTTTCAATACAGGCACTCCATTAGAGTTTAATAAAGTGCACTCTGGAATTACGCTCCTAGGGATTGGATTCCAGCTCTACCACAGACAGGCAGCGTAAACTTGGGCAAGCTGTTTAAAAGCTCTGAAGTTGCTCTGAGGAATAAATGAGATCATGCATATAAAACACGTAAAATAGTTCCTGGCAAATAAGTGCTCAATAATTATTAGTATTATCACCCTAATCAACACGTTCAAAGCTTCATATTATCTGATTCCCCAATTCTCCTCCTCCTGGCCCCTCTTGTTAATGATGTTATGATTCTTTCTGTGCATCAGACTCAAAGCATGAGTCATCTTTACTCCTCCCTTTCCAAATCAACCAAATCTGTTGATTGTTCTGTCATGTCTCTTTACTCAGTGGGTCTTCGTCATCTACAGTATCATGATAACCTTCAGGATGATCTTTTTGCTTCCATTCAATCTCCAGTGAATACATTTCATTATTAGAGTGAATTTCCTACTGTGGTTGCGAACTGGATACTCACTGCTCTTCTGAAAAGCTTTAGGAGCTCCCAGCTACCTCTTAAATGAACTCCAATTCTTTTAATATGATGATTAAGACTGCTGATTAACCTCAATATTCTCCTCCAGATCAGCTGCTTATATCACCTAAGGAACCCAATCCAGATTTACCTGGACACCATTTTCAAATCTGTTCTGAACTTACCTATGCCAAACATCTACCCTTTGTTTAGAGTATTTTCCCATGCCATTTTTTCCTGGAAAAATTCTGTGCACTCTCAGAATTAGGCAAGATGAAACAAAACTCTTACCCATTTTAACTCAGACAGCCCTTTGCCCAGCACAATGTCTCTTTAATATTTGAATTTAAATATTTTCTCCCTATTGGAAAGAAAGTTCTCCAGGTAACAACTGTATTTTTCCTGCAGCCATTACACAGAGCAGACATCCAACAGTGCTGAATGAATGAATGAATATCAATCTCTCTTCAGAGTCTGAGCATAGCTTCTTTGATTAGATTTTCACTTATCAAGCAATGTTTCTACCTACTTTTTAAACATTTCCTATTTTAGGCTTTTGGTTTGTTTTTTGTAAGTCACTCAGTCATGGCCGACTCTTTGCAACCCCATGGACTGTAGCCTGCCAGGCTTCTCTGTCCATGGAGTTCTCTGGGCAAGAATACTGGAGTGAGTAGCCTTTCCCTTCTCCAGGTTTGCATCAGAGATAAAGTTGACACCTCTTTTAGATTCAAATGAAGGATAATGATAACCAATAACTAGTTAAAGAAATAAACTATTGGGGTTATACACTGGTGTGCTATCGTAGAGATGCATAAAGTAAGATTCTATCCAAAACTTTCAAAATCTTTTAAGCACTTTACATTACCCAATCTCTCCCAGGCTGTCTATTTCCTTTTCTACATTTCAGCTGGCTTGCAGACTTCTAATTTTCTTACATAACTTCTTCAGCAGATTCCAAGTGTTTGGCAATAGGTTTGTTTGCACTTGTGATATCAAGAGCAACAACTGCTCCAAAAATGATGTGGCTTCATTTGTTTGAATTTCAACATCAATTTGAAGCAACTGAAGAACTGAGAACATTTCTTGGCCACATTATTTTGTTTTCATATGCTGTTTTAACATCAGATTGATTTGTTTCCTAAGAAAAAATATGTTGAAATAATTTCTTTCTTACAGGTTTGGTAAGAAAGTACTTCTCAGGCAAAGTTTCTTCCTCATATTTTTATCAATCTTTATAAATTGCACTAAAGAGCAAAACCTTCCACAAGATGCTCACACAGTATTCATAAATGGTAATGACTAAATCTGACAGGAGTTTTGTAATTATGAAGCCAGGATTTTTAGGGTACATATAATTTAGATACCTGGTACCACTGCACAGGATTCTGACTAAACTTGCTCTCCAGCAATCAGGGTGAGAACACTAGTGAAGTCCAGGGCTCATCAGCAGATAGGATCATTATCGACCACAGCCAGTGTCAAAAATAAAGGCGAGAAGGGAGAAGAAACTGAAGGGGTGGTGCATGAAGGTTATCAGCATGTACTGAGAAGTTATGCTGTGTTCATTTTAATAGTTGTGCAAATGAAGAAGTTATCTTCAGCATGCAGATAGCAAGTGGCTGATATGAAGCTGGCATCTGAATGCCACAGCATTTCCACGATATGAAAGCTTTTAAAGATGATAAAGCATTATGTTTACTCATCAATAGCACACATTATCAACTGGCTACAGGAAAGAAAGAATCCTTTCTTTTGGTCTGAGTTGTATATTTAGGTGAGTGCAAATATATTAAATAAGGGCTTCCCAAGTGGCTCAGTGGTAAAGAATCCTCCTGCAATGCAGGAGACGCAGGTTCAATCCCTGAGTCGGGAAGATCCCTTGCAGAAGGAAATAGCAACCTACTCCAGTATTTTTGCCTGGGAAATCCCATGGACAGAGGAGCCTGGAGGGCTACAGTCCCTGGGGTCACAAGAGAGTCGGACATGACTTAGCGACTAAGCAATAACTACATACAGTGTAATAATGGATGTCAGAACCAAAGACAGACAGTGGACCAGAACAAACCTCTTTTGCTACTCTGAGTCAACAGAGTATGAGAGTGAGTGAGTGAGTGCATGTGTGTGTGTGTTGTGTAATGGTAGAAGACAGCTTTGTTGCAGTAGGTGAAGGAAGTGGTTGGCATGGGGTATCGAGGGGAAGAGGAACAAACAGAAAAGATGGAAAATTAAACTTTGTATTTTAAATTGTATTCCTCTAAGAAATAAATACATGGAAATGACAGGTAGACTATCAACTGTTTTTATGTTAAAAAAAAAAAAAAAACTATAGCATTTCTTAACTCAAAGAATGATTATAAAGCCTCATAAAAGATTTATTTTAGAAAGCAAAACAGTGACATTTAAAGCAGGTTCATGCTAATAGGAATAAGAAATTTCTAGTTAGGTAAACTAATTTTCTTTAGTTACAGCGGAAACAAAGATGCTTGCTTTACTTAAGGCCCAAATAAAAAATAATTAATAAAATCAACATAATTAAAATATTTCATTACTTATTTGAATTGTTTAGTATATAATTAAAGAGTGCTGGAAAAAATCCCATGGGGATAGAAATTATGTAATTGTTTTTTCAAAGACAAGCTGCATGCTAAGTCGCTTCAGTTGTGTCTGACTCTTTGCAGCCCTATGGGCTATTGCTGGCCAGGCTCCTCTGTCCATGGAATTCTCCAGGCAAGAATACTGGAGTGGGTCACCATTTTCTCTTCCAGGGGATCTTTCTGACCCAAGAATCGAACCCGCGTCTCCTGCATTACAGGTGGATTCTTTACCATAGAGCCACAGGAGAAGCCCCTTTTTCCAAAGACACACCTCTTTAATTCTAATGATAGATCTTGCTTTTAAAATGGTGTATGGAGTTGTTTCATTAAAACACACCTGAGGCCTTGGTGGAGCCCACAGTGGCACCCACAGTTCACTTATTTGGGTTTTAGGCTCCTGTAGAGCTGCCATAGCGGGTAGAGGGCAAGGCTGAAAGGCTCCACAGCTGGAGAGGCACCACTCAGGGTTCCCCTTTCCACCCCATTGACACCTTGACTTCACTAACTGGTTCCAGCATTTCCAATACAGGCATCAAAACTTTCACCAGAAAGACTGACAAATCAAAAGACAAGTAGTTATAGTACCTACTCATGGGGAATATAGCCAAAAACTGAATATAGTATATTATAATAAATATAGTACCTACTCATGGGGAATATAGCCAAAATATTGCATAAAAACTGAAAATGGAGGACAACCATTAAAATTGTATAAAAATAAATAAAAAGAAAAAAGACAATTGCAATCTATGGTACATAAATACACAATTATATAGAAATTCATACAGAAGCTCTATTTCTTCTTTAAAAAAGAATTTCTTCTAACAACAGAGGGACTGCAATCTCTTCATAAAAAGTGGTTAAAAATAAATTCTTTGAAACAACTTACATAATTGTTCTCCAACTTTCTGGGACAGGGAAAAATCCACATTTTTGCCAGATGGAATCTCAGTTAGTGACCACTGCCAATAAATAAGTGCTTGAGCACATTTTCTTGGAATGGGACTCCCTGGGCATGACTTTCTCCAAATCTCCCTCAGGAGCCCAGATAATAGCATTTCTGTTCTCACAAAATAAGTCATGCCCCACACAACAGCTGCTACCACACCTGAGATCAGCTGCCTGAGACTGTCCCAGTGACCTTTCACCCTGTTAAATGATATTTCCTGCAGAGGCGAAGCTGACTTCAGCAGGGCTCCCTTTGAGAAATGCCAAAATTATTTACTGTGATATGGTAACTGTTTGGTAATCACTGTTGATTCTGTATCCCTCAGACATAAACTCTTCATCTTTCTGAGACATAAAATACTGACCATGAGCAAAAAATATCTCAATGGCAATACACTAGCTGGTAAAATTATTTTATCATAAAGTGGAATGCTTTGCTTTCAAGCATACAATAAATGAATAAATGAAAATATATTAAGAAGAAAATAAGAGGAAATAGTGATCATTTGTATTACCAATAATAGGTCACATTTAAAAAAAAATCACATAAATAAAGCAAATTAACATAACAAAATAAAAACAAACTCACAGATACAGAGAACAAATTAGTGGTTACCTGTGGGGAGAGGAAAGAGGGGAAGGGCAAAATAGGAGTAGGGGATCAAAAGGTACAAACTGTTAGGTATAAAATAAGTTAGGAGGAAATATTATATAGCACAGGGAATATAGCCACTATTTTACAATAACTTTAAATGGAGAATAATCTATAAAGATGTGAATTGCTATATTGTACACTTTAATTGTATAACACTGTAAATCAACTGTACCTCAATAAAAAAAAAAATTAAAAAATCACAGTAGTGGTGCCCTAAAGTGTCAACATCCCTACAGCATTTTAAAGGATCTGACTTTAAAAATTTATTTGAAATTCAACACTTCAGAGAACTGACCCATTGCATTAAATAACTGCATAAATATCTTCTTTTTCTAGTGCTATTCATGTGTAGAGCATTATTAGAATTCATAAATGAATCCAAAAACTTTTTCCTCATTGAATTTTAGTACTGAATTTAGTACAGAGTTAGATAACAAAATTTCAAATAAATTAGGACCTATAAATAAATACATAAAGTTAATAAAAGCAACAGTCTCCTCCAAATAGGCAATGCAGTTAATTCATTATTTAAAAAGAAAAAAATGCATTGAAAAGTGAGTTCTAATTTCATAATAGGTTTCCAAAATGTTGCTTCAGGAAGACAACTCTAAATTGTAAAATAAACCAATTTGAAAAGTCTGGAAACAACCTAGTAAAATATGTTTGGACAAATATGAGTACCTCTAGAAATATTAGCCTAGACTTCAAGTCACTCTATATGAAACAGATAAATGGGAGAGTGTGGCCAAACCAAATGATAACTGAATGGATACTGTGTCACAAAGAGAAGCTTAAATGAGATAATATTGCCTCTCTCATTTTTGGTAAGTTCACTATACCTGTTCTTTTCCATGTTCCTCACCCCTCCCCATAGTTAAAATTTTTATTAGTTAATTTCTGAATGGGAGCTTCCCAGGTTGGTGCTAGTAGCAAAGCATCTGCCTGCCAGTGCAGGAGATGCCAGAGACACAGGTTTAATCCTGTTCAGTTCCTTGGGTTGGGAAAACCCACTGGAGTAGGAAATGGCAACCTGCTCCAGAATTCTTGCCTGTAAAATCCCATGGACAGAGGAGCCTGGCAGGCTATAGTCTAGGGGGCTGCAAAGAGTCAGACACAACTGACTGCCTGAACACACACACACACACACAGCCTCTGGATGACAGCTTTCATAGTAGGTTATGGATTTTGGTCTTTCCCACAATAAATACAGATTATACAGAACTGATCTTCCCAAAACACTACTGTAATATCAAAAAGCTTTAATTGCTTTTCATAGCTTAACAAAGTAAAACTGAAATTCTATTCACACACACAAACTGTGGAAAATTCTTCAAGAGATGGGACTACCAGACCACTTTACCTGCCTCCTGAGAAATCTGTATGCAGGTCAACAAGCAACAGCTAGAACCAGACATGGAACAATGGACTGGTTCCAAATTGGGAAAGGAGTACGTCAAGGCTATATATTGTCACCCTGTTTATTTAACTTATATGCAGATCACATCATGAGAAATGCTGGACTGGGTAAAGCACAAACTGGAATCTAAATTGCCAGGAGAAATATTAATAACCTCAGATAGGCAGATGACACCATTCTTATGACAGAAAGTAAAGAGGAACTTAAGAGACTCTTGATAAAAGTGAAAGTGAAGTCGCTCAGTCGTGTCCGACTCTTTGCAACCCCATGGACTGTAGCCTACCAGGCTCTTCTATCCATGGAATTTTCCAAGCAAGAGTACTGGAGTGGGTTGCCATTTCCTTCTCCAGGGGATCTTCCCAACCCAGCGATCGAACCTGGGTCTCCACACTGCAGACATACGCTTTACCATCTGAGCTACCAGGGAAGCCCTGAAAGTGAAAGAGGAGAGTGAAAAAGCTGGCTTAAAACTCAACATTCAAAAAACAAAGATCATGGCATCTGGTCCCATCACTTCACAGCAAATAGAGAGGGAAACAGTGGAAAAAGTGAGAGACTTAATTTCTTGGGGCTCCAACATCACTGCAGATGGTGACTGCAGCCATGAAATTAAAAGATGGTTGCTCCTTGGAAGAAAAGCTATGACCAACCTAGACTGCATATTCCAAAGCAGAGACATTACTCTGCTGACAAAGGTCCGTCTAGTCAAAGGTATGGTTTTTCCAGTAGTCATGTATGGATGTGAGAGTTGGACCATAAAGAAGGCTGAGTGCCGAAGAATTGATGCTTTTGAACTGTGGTGTTGGAGAAGACTCTTGAGAGTCCCTTGGACTCCAAGGAAATCAAACCAATCAATCCTAAAGGAAATCAACCCTGAATATTCATTGGAAGGACTGATGCTGAAGCTGAAACTCCAATACTTTGGCCACCTGATGCAAAGAACTGACTCATTGGAAAAGATCCCGATGCTTGAAAAGATTGAAGGCAGGAGGAAAAGGGTATGACAAGGATGAGATGGTTGGATGGCATCACTGCCTCAATGGACATGAGTTTGAGCAAGCTCTGGGAGTTGGTGATGGACAGGGAAGCCTGGCGTTCTGCAGTCCACAGGGTTGCAAAGAGTTGGACACGACTGTGTGAATGAACTGAACTGATTCACAATACAGCAGGGCCCTTCTGCTTCTCCATATCCACATATATTATTACCCTCTCCTTCACATGAATGGCAGGTCCAGGTTGGCTGAACTGCACATGGTTACAGATGTGCTCTGCTGTCCATTTGTTCCTGTTCAGGCATTTCTCTTAGCCTGGAATCCCCCTTTTGAACCCATATCCACTCATCCAGATAAAACTCAGCCTGTTTGGGCTTCTCATCACTGCTCTTTCGAATTCCACCACCCAAGGGATTTTATCCTCTTAAATGAGTGAAGCCATAATTGTTAAGTCCAAAGTCAGTTCAGTTGTATCTCTATATGATTTCTCTAAAATCTAACAGTTTATATCTAACAATCTATATCTCTCTTGAAACATTTGTCATCCTTTATTTAAAATATAACAGACATTATTTCTTGTTGCAAATTATATAATCTATACTCACAGAGAAAATTTAGAAAATACAGAGAAAAAAGAATATAAAAGTCAAACACAATCCCATTACTTACATAAGCATTATTTAATATGATTCTATGTCCTTTCATTTTTCTCTATTTAGATATAATTTATATAATTACATAAAGATGGGACAATGCAAAGTATTTAATGCCAGCAAACTATGTACATAAAAATGGATGAAATGGTAAATTTTATGTATATTTTACAATAAAAGATAAGGATTATGCAGTATGTACTATTTTATTACACTACATTTAATAACCAGTAAAATATTTCTATAACATTTCTACTCCTCAAAAATATTTTTATGCTTCTTATATTCCTATCCACAATGACAAGTTTAATCATTTGATTCAAGTAGTGATTTCATAGATTTTTCCACTATAAAAGAATGTTTTCTCTTTGAAATGAAAAATTATCTGTGAGATGATGATTTGAGACTGAAAATTTAGATGCCAGATATTTGAGCATATACCTCAAAGGGAGAGCCAACAGAACTTGCTGATGAATCAGTTGAGAAAAATAGAGGAATAACAAATTTTTGGCCTCAGTAACTGGGTGAATTGGAGAAGGAAATGGCAACCTACTTCACTGTTCTTGCCTGGATAATCCCATGGACAGAGGAACCCAGCAGGCTATAGTCCATAGGGTCACAAAGATTTGGATACAACTTACCGGTTAAACAATAATTTTAAAGTCTACCATGCATTTAGTGGGGCTTCCCAGGTGGTGCTAGGGGTAAAGAGCCTGCCTGACAATGCAGAAGACAAAAGAGACACAGGTTTGATCCCTGGCTTGGGAAGATCGCCCAGAAAAAGAAACAGCAACCCAATCCAGTATTCTTGCTTGGAAAATCCCATGGTCAGAGGAGCCTGGTGGGCTATAGTTCATGGGATCGTAAAGACATGGACACAACTGAAGTGACTGATCACAGCTCGGTGAATGGTACAAATTATTAAGATGGGGGAAAACCTGGGTAGAAATGAGATTGTCTTTTTTTAGGCAGAAGTGTAAATGAGGAGTTTTGCTTTATATAGATTGAGTGTAATACGCTCATTCAATATCCAAGAACATTTATCAGGTAGCCAATAGGCAGGGCTGACATCATGGGAATATGAAATATGCAGTTTCCCATGGACAATGCACACAAAGCCCCATATCTGTTTTATGCTCTGCTGCTGCCATCTTAAAATTCTCATTTTTTTAACAGAGGGTTCCACATTTTTGCTTTGCATTGGGGGGTACCCCAAGGTTAAGTAGCTTTTCCTATCAAATGGATATAATACTTTGGAATATAATTATACTGAGAGGTTGGAGCTGGAAGTATAATTTTGGAGGTCATAGGCCTGAACGTGGTATTCAAAACTGTGGACCTGGATGAACATACCCATGATAAGCATAGCTTGAGAAGAGGTCATAGGACTGAGCCTTTCCATGTTCCAACTTTGAGAGGTCTGGAAAAGACAGATTTTGCAAACAGGACTAATAAAGGGTGTCTAATAAGATCAGAGGAAAATCAGGACAGTGTAGTATTGCAGAAGCAAAGTGAAGAAAGTGCTTCAAAACAGTCATTAGTTCGGTCAAATCCTGCTAAGCGAAGAGTAAAATGAAAACAGTAGACTGACCTTTGGATTTGGCAAGATGGAGATTGTTGGTGTTCCTGACAAGCACAATTTCAGTGGTGTGTGGGTTGAAGAAAGAAATGGGAGGAAAGGCTATGGAGACAGCAAGTACATACAATCCTTTACCAGAGCTCTAAAAATGAAGAGGGATATTGTTCCTAGGGAGGATTAAAAAATACTGAGAGCTATTATAAAATGCTTCTATGCTGATGGGAAAACTCTGGAAAGGCGAAATTGATGTCATAGAGAAAGGAAGTGATTATTCTAACTTAGTCCTTGAGTGAGTGAGAGAGAATGGGGTTCAGAGTACCAGCACAGGGTTGACCCCAGAGAGGTACAAGTTCAGTTCACCCACTGAGAAAGAAGAGAAGGCAGAGTGTAAGGGTACAGCTATGGATACACTGGTAGATTGGGGAGGCAGGAGATAAGTCTTTCTTAATTGCTGTGTGAAATAGGACAAAATCTTTGGATTGTGCTATAACATTTTATAAATCTAAGCCATGCTTATTTCTCTACTAAAGTGAAATTCATGTTTTCAGAAAACAAATGTGGTGAGAAAAGAGCTACTATGTTTAGCTTTGTTTTTGTTATTCTAACATCAGACTTAGATGCTTGACAAAGAAACCAAAAAGACAATTTAATGGGAAGGGAATAATCTTTTCAACAAATGGTGGTGGGGGCAAATGAATATCCACATGTGAAATAATGAAACCGGACCTGTGCTTCACACCGTATCTAAAAATTAACTCAAAAGGAACGAAATATATAAATATAAAAGCAAAACTATAAAACTCTTGGAATAAATCATAGATGTAAATCTTTGTTTTTGCATTAGGCAACGGTTTCTTGGATAGGACATCAAAATCATAACAAAAGAAAGAAACAGATTAACTGGACAATAAAGACATAAAGACTTTTGTTCTTCAAATGATACTATCAAAAAAGTGAAAACACAACCCACAGAATGAGAAAATATTTGAAAATCATGTATCTGATAAAGGTTAGTATTCAGAACATATAAAGAATTTTTCCAACTCAACATAAATGACAAATAACCCAATTTTTAAAAAATGGACAAGGAATTTGAATGGACATTTCTCCAAAGAAGATATACAAATGGCTAATAAACACATGAAAAAGTGCTCAACATCATTAGTCATTAGGGAAACACAAATCAAAACCACAATGAGAGACCGTTCCACACCCATCAGAATGATTACAATAAAAAGACAATTACAGGCGTTGGTAAGGATGTGAAGAAACTGGAAACATCATACATTGCCAATGGGAATGCAAAATGAAGCAGTCACTTTGAGAAACAGCTTATCAGTTCTTCAAGAAATCAAACAGACTTACCATATGATCCAGAAATTCCATCCCTAGGCATATACTCAAGAGAACAGAAAATATGTCCAGAGAAAGACTTGCACACAAATATTCATACTAGCATTATCTGTAATAGCCCCAAAGTGAAAGCAATCCCAATGTCCATCAACTGATGAATTAAAAATGTGGTGTACACATTAATACAATGGGATATTATTTAAGTCATAAGGAATGACATACTGATATTTCATTCATATGAATGAACCTCTAAAGCATATGATAAGTGAAAGAAGGTAGATCCAGAAGGGCATGTATTCTGTGATTCTACTTATACGAAATGGCAAGAGTTAATGGGAGCTTCCTAGAGGAGATGAAAATTGACCACTGACAAAGTGGAATAAGGACACTCCAGATAAAGAGAACACATCAAGAAAGATACAGATGTGTGGAACCACTGGGATATATGGTTAATGTGGTTGCAATGTAACCTGGGTTTAGTAGAATAAAGAACTGATAAAGAGTAAGTCAAGAAGATTGGATGAGCCGGGTTTCTAAAGGCCTTGAATGACTTGACATTTATTCAGTGAGAAGTCCTCTTTGCTTTTATAACATATCTATTATGTCACTTTTAAACCTTCTGCATTTCATACCATTGTTAACCACATATAAGTTGCCTCACTTAATGGACTAGGAGACCCCTGAACGTTAGAGACTGTTCCCTAGTCCTCTTTGACTTCTCAGGGCCCAGCACAAAATGTGCAGTACAAAGAATGTGCCCAATAAAAGCTTGTAGACTTAGAATTACTAAAATAATTTCAACGAACACCACAGCAGTCCTGATATACTCTGGTAATTTACATGCTACTGGGAATGATCTGCAAACATCATAATAAATTTCTTTAGCATTATTTACCTTCCCTTTCACCAACCACTCATACTATAAATATTTTAGTAAAAAAAAAAAAATTCAAATTGAAATTTGCATTCTAGTGAAATGCAAAAACTTGAATAGAGCAACTGTATTGAGTGGCAGACTTGGTGAATGGATAAATTGCTGTTTTTAATCATCAAAATAACTAGAGAAGTATTAGAGACTTTGATTTTAAATTATAGGGAAAAAGGTGATTAAAAATACTAGAAATATGTTTAATAGTTATTCAATGTATATGAGAGAGTTTATCTAAGATGACCCTGGAATATTTATTATGGGAGCTAGTGGCGGTAAAGAATAGATTAGGGAACTATCTTTAGAAATAGAGTTAGATATTTTTATCTAATACAGCCTGGGGCCTTGGGGACATTTCAAACCTACTTTCCTATAAATCTTTGTTATGAAGGCCAAGGAGTCTGAACACTTCAAAAAATAGTAACTCTGTAAGTCAACTGTGTGGTTAGGCTTACCACTATGCTTTTCACAAAGTGGTTTTTAGACTTTCCTTTCCTCATACGGGACTTATCGCAGGAAACCTTGCGGAGTCAGCAGCACATTTATATTTGGTAGTTTTTCAAATTACACTGTACATGATATGCTTATGAATCTTGTAGCTAAGAATCCTAATTTTATTTCAGCCTTACTTGTCACTTAAAAATTTGCAAACATTTTTTCCAAGTAGCAGAGAGTGAAGCATTCCAGGGAACAGATAAGACGTTCAGGAAGTAACTGGAGTGCCCTTTATGAAGTACAAACACAGGATAATTATGGCTGCTTTCTGGGGCTGGCTGGACTTCAGAAATGAAGAAAGTCATAGCTAACTGCCAGGATTAATAGATAAGCTATCTTGAAGGACAATGGGTACAGCGAATATTATTGAATACTGATTAATTATTAATCATTAGACATCTGAATCTTATGAGATCTACTACTGTAATGTGACTAAAATATGAAGAATCATCTAGCAAACATTACAAGACACAGTTTCTGCCACAAGGGTGGAGAGCTGCACACAGAGGTAATGAGCCTCATAGAACAATGAACTTCTCCTACATAAATAAGCAGCACATCACTGATAGAAATGCACCATCAGGGCCAGAGACCCATCCCATGGGAAGACAGCACAGAAAGTTAGTGAGGATGATGAGAGAGTACAGCTGTCTGGAATTCTGTGGCATCTTCAAGCGTGGGCAGTACAGGGTTCCCTTGGGAACGTTTCCCGAAGAACACTTTCCAAGGACCATAGGAAAGAGAACTGACACATAAAATTCTACCATTTTAGAATCAGACCTCAATCTCAGAGAAGTTTAAGTCAGTCAAGATAAAGATAGTAGAATTTAAATTCAAATTGAGCACCTATAATAATATTACAAGAATAATGACTATAGCAGGATCGGCTAAGTGTATGACTAGTAGGTACTATCATGAATGCAAAAAAAAAAAAAGCAAAACCTAGTAAGACTCAGTCCCTCTAATTCAGAAAGTCACAATCAGGTTGAAGAGAGAAGTATAAAGACATGAAAGGTGAAGTAAATCAAGGTAGAAGGTAGGTGGGAAATGACTGGAAAACAATCAGAAGACATATATTAATCTCAGCCTGTCAACTAACTACGTGATCTTCAATAATTCACCTAACTCAATAAATACCTGTTAAATGAACAACCTTTTAAGAATCATGGTTTCTTCATCCAAGGTTACTTTTCAGACCTGAAATATTTTTACAGGGTCACCTGACAAAACTGTAACGCAGACCAAAATGTTACATGTATGCTATGTAATTTTTTCTAACATTACCGAGGTATAATTGACAAATACAAATTGTATATCTTTAAGGTATATAAGTGTGATCTGGCCCTGATGGTATACATTGTAAGCTGATTACCACAAACAGGCAAATTAACATATCCATCATCTCACGGCTACAGTTTAGTTTTTCTGGTGAGACCAATTAAGATTGACTCTCTTAGCAAATTTCAAGTATACAACACAGTACTGTTAACTATCATCAAGCAGAGCATTAGATGCCCAGAGCTTACTTATCTTCTAACTGAATATTTTAACCCTTTTTCTGAAGGACAGTTTTGTCAGACTGTCCTGGTTGGCAAATTTTTCTTTCACAAGAAAAATATATCATCCTATTTGCTCCTGGCCTACAAGGGTCATGCCAAAAAATCCACTTACAGCCTTCTGGGGTTGCTTTGTATGTGGTGAGTTGTTTTCTGTCATACTCCTTTCAAGAGTCTTTTTTGGCCTTTGACTTCTGACAATTTGTATAACATGTTCCAAAGTAACCTTGTTCTGGGTTCTTTTAGCTTCATCTGGATATCCATATCCTTTTTAAGATTCAGAAATTTTTCAGCCATTATTTTTAAAATAAGATTTCTTCTTTCTTTCTCTTTCTCCTGTTTGGACTTCTAAGTCGTGTATATTCATTTCTTTAATGGTGTTCTCTAGGTCTTGAATGATTTTGTCACACTTTTGCATTCTTTTTTTTTTTGTTCCTACAACTAAAGCTAAATAACCTATTTTCAAGTTGGCTGATTCTTTATTCTTCACAATTAAGTCTGCACTGTTGAAACTCTATCAAATTTTTGGTTCTGTCATTGTAGTCTTCAGCTCTAGGATTTCTGTTTGACTCCTTTCATGGTTTCTATTTCTCTATTATACTCCTTGATCTATTAAGTACTGTTTTTTAAATTTTATTTAGTTGTCTATCAATGTTCTCTTGCATCTCAATAAGCTTTTAAAACATAATTTTAAAAAATTCTTTTTAGAAAACTTGTCTATTTCCATTTACTTGGTTTGGTTATTGGGGCTTTACTAGTTTCCTTTTGTGATATCATGTTTGTCTGATTCTCCATGATCTGTGTAGCCATGTATTGGTATCTGTGCATTTGAAGGAGCAAACACATCTTCTGGTCTTTATAGATTGGTTTTGGCAGGTAAACACATTCTTCTGTTGGGTTCCTGGGCTGACAGAATTGCCTCTGGGATTTCAGTGAAGCAGAATTAAAGCCAGGCCATTTCAATTATGGTTTCCTCGGGTATATGCCCAGTAGTGGGATTGCTGGATCATATGGCAGTTTTACTCCTAGTTTTTTAAGGAATCTCCACACTGTTCTCCATAGTGGCTGTATCAATTTGCATTCCGACCAACAGTGTTAGAGGGTTCCCTTTTCTCCACAGCCTCTTCAGCATTGATTGTTTGTGGACTTTTTCATGATGGCCCTTCTGACCAGGGTGCAATGATACCTCATGGTAGTTTTGATTTGTATTTCTCTAAAAATGAGCAACATTCAGCATCTTTTCATGTGTTTCATTTCTTGTTAAAACATATCCACTTCTCCTCACTCCAATATTTTTTTGTATTTGTATTTTTCAAAACAATGTTACCGAGGTGTATTTACATATCATAAAATCTACCTTTTCAAGTACACAGTTTAATGATTTTTAGTAATTTTACCAAGTGGTGTAGCTATCACCCTAAAAGAGTTTCAGAACGTTTTCACTGCCTTAAATAAGGCTCCTCTAATGGCACCCCACTCCAGTGCTCTTGCCTGGAGAATCCCAGGGACAGAGAAGTCTGGTGGGCTGCCGTCTACAGGGTCACACAGAGTCGGACATGACTGACGCGACTTAGCAGCAGCAGCAGCAGGCATGTATAACTAATCTCCTATACATTCACAGTCCCCTCCTGGCTTCCAGACAATCACAAATCTACCTCTGTTTCTATAAATTTGCCTTTTCTGGCCATCTCATATAAAGGGAATCGTACAACATACATACAGTTTTTTGACTCTACACTTTGACTTTACAGAACAAAACTAGAAATTTTTTTTGGCCTTTAAGAAACATCACACATTCAAGGAAATGCATAACCTTTCAAATAAAACATTATAATAAATATTGTTAAACATATAAAAGACTAGAAATATTAATCCTAAGTTCTAAAATTAAATTCTGAAAATAATATAGTACAGTGTTAGAAACATGAAAAATGATCATTTATCTATGTCACATGTTGAAATAGATAATATTGCTATCCCTGAAATGTTAAATCATTTTAACATCTTAAACTTTACATATACTGTGTATTTTTCCTTTCTCTTTTTAGGATGGATGTGTGACTTTCTCTTCCAGAAGAATTTTTAAACAGCCTGCTTACTAACATACAAGTTAATACTTAGAGTTTAGTTCTTGTGTAAATGACAAAACAAGCACTGTTCTTGATATTTTTAAAAGGAGCAAAATAAGATTACTACCATGTAGGGAGAAGAACTGGAATGTTCCAGACTTGCT
>NW_011495025.1:5513772-5523606 GCF_000754665.1 Bison bison bison | reverse complement strand
ACAAAAAAAAAAAAAAGAATTTTTGACAATATTTTAGGAATTGCTGCTGTCAGTTTTAGAAGACATAAATGGACTAGCTAAATGTCTTTACTGAATGAAGTGAACCTATCACTAAGCACCTCTGTCTTTGGCTGGGAAGTCAGTATAAAACAGCTCCACTGAGCTCTAACAAAATCAAAAGATAGTTTATTCCTAAGCTTTTCTCATGCCATTCTGAGAGAAAGATTCTATGAAGACTAGAAAAGTCATTGTTTTTTTATAGGATTTGAACTGTTGTGTTGGAGAAGACTCTTGAGAGTCCCCTGGACTGCAAGAAGATCCAACCAGTCCATCCTAAAGGAAATCAGTCGTGAATATTCACTGGAAGGACTGATGCTGAAGATCCAATACTTTGGCCACTTGGTGTGAAGAACTGACTCATCTGAAAAGACCCTGATGCTGGGAAAGATTGAAGGCAGGAGGAGAGGGGTCAACAGAGGATGAGATGGTTGGATGGCATCACCAACTCAACAGATACGAGTTTGAGTAAACTCCGGGAACTGGTGATGGATAGGGAGGCCTGGCATGCTGCAGTCCATGGGGTTGAAAAGAGTCAGACACAACTGAGCATCTGAACTGAACATCCTCAAAGCCAGTTTTAGACTATTACAGAAATACAGAAAAATGTTATTCATATACATAAATAATTTTTCAAGATAGAAGTCAGTCAATTGCAATAAATGATAGTGAACTCCTCTCTGAACTCTCAAAACATCACATTTTAAAGTGTGTTACTTCCTTATGCTTTTATTTTTACTGCCACTATCTGAAGAGTAGAAAAATAATGAACTCTTGCTGATAAAAATTCATACTTCTGTTACATCTCAAGAAGCAAATGTTTAAGATTTGAAACTAAGAAGAAAAATGATCAAAGTCAGCCAACCTGGGAAAAACTACTGAACAAGGTCTAAACTCTAAAAATTTCAAGTTATCAAGAACACACTGTTAGCCAAAAACCAACTCTTAAAGCTCTAGAAATCAAACTTATTGTTGAAAAATCACAGGACACTTCCTCATTCTGGAGGAAGTGGCATTTCAGTGCCAAAGGTTCTTTCTTAGTGTTATCTTTGTTGTTAAAATTGATACTGTAATTTTGTTGAAAATCAAACTGTTATGTATAAATATGTTGCAATGATTTTAGTAAGTGCAAACAGAATGACTTTATTCACTGCTTTGTAAAGTCAATCAAGCTTATCAGATAGGACTGACAAAAATAGATTTTGCTGAATTGCCTTTTTTTTTTTCTTTAGTAGGAGCAACTAAAAATAAATCAATACTATGAAAAGCCCTGATGAAATGCTTCTTGACAAATCTTTGGAAAAAAGTTGGAAAATCAAAATGAATACTGTATTTAGAGAATAAGGGCATGCAATATATTTAGTACACAATGCCACACCTTGTGGTTAAGACTGAATCAACCAATAAATTGTTAAGGAGAAAAATGGAAACTTCCCTAAGAAAATATTTAGAGAAAGCTGTGTATGTGTACAAAACACACACACACACACACACTATTTTTTCCTGGTTTGAATTTATGAACTAAATAAAAACTTGTTCTAGAAAGCAACTGCAAATGAAAACAGTTCCATAAGTTCATTTTTGAAATAAAAAGTGGCACACTATCTATTCTGTTACTACAAAGACATAGAAAGGATTTAAATTTTATTTTTAATGAAATTTATTGTAATGATTTTTTTAAATTATAGAAATAGGTTGTAAGTTACAAAAAAAAGATGAAAAACTTTTAAAAGGAAAAATTCTATATGTTAGGAGTAAAAAAGATTCAGACCCCATTTTACCTATTTTAAGAAAATTATATGCCTTTTTCCTCAAGTATATCAATGAAGTTTGCTTTTAGGTTTAACATGCAATCTAATGCTTAAAAGGCAATATTAACAATGTGTTAGTGAGAGTTGGTTCTAGTAACAACTGTAAAATCCCCACTGCAGATAATATTGGCCACTGAACATATTATGAAAGGCATCCAAAAAAGAACTCTTCCAACATTTAATGTGAGGCTAGCATAGACTGACTGACTAAATAATCTGTTTTAATCCAGAAAACAAAATATAACAAACCAGGAATGCTTCTGTGATAAGATCAGAACATTTTCAAAAGTTATGGTAAATTTTAAACAGTTTCACTGATCTGTATCCTGATGACCCTGGTGGTAGATATGTGTAAACACACCTACAGATGAGGGCCTTGTACCTTAGCACAGATGGCGATACACGACATGTAAACAAAAGAAACATGCTAACCTGGACAGCAACTTGGTAGCATTAGCATCCTCTGCTGAACTCGTGTCATCCCAGCAGGATTTTCTCCGACTTAGCTGCAGGCTGACCTGAGGAACGCCCTCAGACAGCTCTGGGTGTGGTACCCTGTGGGTCCAAATAGATCCCTCACTACTGGATTTGCGGATCTAAAACACAAAATTAGAAAAAGAGAGAGAAAGGAGTTTTAAAAAACCTTCCAGTTAAGACACTGAAGACAGTTTATTTGAATTCATTAATAATCTATTATCATACTCCAGAAAAATATCAACTGAGATATAGAAATAAAAATGTGTATAAAAATTCTTTTATAGCAAAGGGTACAGTAAAGGGGTGATACCAATATTTCTGAGGGGAACTTTCAAACCATATATGATCCACACACCTCTCCTGGACTCTCAAACCAATTTTCCCCAGGCCTAATGCCTCCTTAGAAATAACTATTCTATGTAATGAGAGATTATGAGAGTATATAAGACAGCAACCTAGAAGAATAGAATAAATAGCTAGAAAGAAGCAGAAGAAAATAAGTATGAGAACCAGTGAAATAAAGAATTCCAGTGTGGGATAGTTATGCAGAAATATTCACTACCAAGAAGCAAAATACACACCAGATTGCAAGTTTCCATTGTAATCTTTTGTAGGGCAAAGCATGGTATAATACATTTTGAATTAAGGAAATAAATGCAAAAAATAACATATTTTTACTTTTCTTCTATCTCTGGAATCACGGACAACACAAATGCCAAATGAATACTCAGAGTACAGACCTTTTATACCTGAGGTCTCTCCAACCCCAGAAATACTCTCACATTGTCTTATTTTAAGTCAGAAAATATGAGAATATGATCAATATTCTTTTCCTAAAAATGTGTAAAAATCATGTCAGAATCGCAGGAAATTTTCAAAAACTTGGATCAATTGTATTTGTTACTCTGGAAGCTTTTTCTCACCTTGAGGACTGTCTCTTCCTTGTCCTTTCACCTAGAATGTCATCTGCTGATCACTGACCAATCACCAACCAAATCAAATCTTAACTTCCTATGAAGTTGAGATAAGAATACACTGACCACAGAGCTTCACTAACTACTACTGTCAGGTCTAAATAACCTTTCCCCATTCTGAATTTCTGTTAACTCACCACCACACACTCTATACTTCATTGCATGTCATCTAATAGCATAATCTTAGTCATCTCGAGTTTCTAGGTCACGTGGTCTCAACCAGATTTCCCCTTCTTCTTCTTTATATTATTTGTAACATTTTTATTGGGCTTCCTTGATGGCTCAATGGTAAAGACTCCTCCTGCCAATGCAGGAGACACAAGTTTGGTCCCTGAGTTGGGAAGATGCCATGGAGAAGGAAATGGCAACCCACTCTAGTATTCTTGCCTGGGAAATCCCATGGAAAAAGGAGCCTGGCAGGCAGTTCATGGGGTCACAAAAGAGTGGGACATGACTTAGTGACTAAAAACAACATTTTTAGCAAAAAGTCTAGCAAAGTTTTAAACCCATTAATAAACACTTACTGTCAGACACTCAACTACAAGATATTCCCAAGACACTGAGTGAACAAGAGGATAGGATAACGGACAATTAAAAAGAGTAACAAGAGAGTACCACTGACATATATATACACCACTAGTCCATTCTGAAGGTAATCAGCCCTGGGATTTCTTTGGAAGGAATGATGCTAAAGCTGAAAATCCAGTACTTTGGCCACCTCACGCGAAGAGTTGATTCATTGGAAAAGACTCTGATGCTGGGAGGGATTGGGGGCAGGAGGAGAAGGGGACGACAGAGGATGAGATGGCTGGATGGTATTGCTGACTTGATGGACGTGAGTCTCAGTGAACTCCGGGAGTTGGTGATGGACAGGGAGGCCTGGCGTGCTGCGATTCATGGGGTCATAAAGAGTCGGACACGACTGAGCAACTGATCTGATCTGACTACTACTACTACTACTGCTGCTGCTGCTGCTGCTACTACTAAGTCGCTTCAGTCGTGTCCGACTCCGTTCGACTCCATGGACTGCAGCCTACCAGGCTTCTCCATCCATGGGATTCTCCAGGCAAGAACACTGGAGTGGGGTGCCATTGCCTTCTCCGATATATACACTACCATGTGCAAAATAGATACCTAGTGGGAACCTGCTGTATAGCACAGGGAGTTCAGCTCAGAGATTTGATGACCTAGAGCGGTGAGATAGGGGTGGGAGGGAGGGAGGGAGGGAATATATGTGTCCATATAGCTGATTCATGTTGTTGTACAACAGAAACTAGCACAACATTGCAAAACAATTATACTCCAATAAAAAATTAAATATTAGGCTTAATGTTTAAAAAATTACACGGGGAAAATTATGAACATAAATATTTAGTACATTCATACTACTATGAGGATTACATGAAACTAATTTAGCAAAGAGTTACATTTAACACAAAATAAACACTAAGTAAAAGCTAGGCTTTACTAGTATAGTTGTTATGTAAAATCTGCCCAAATCTGATGATTATCAATCAACTCTTCAGTTGCATTTCTCTGCAGAATATACCTAAGTTCATGAAAATCAAAGAAAAATTCTAAGAAGTTATGAACTAACTATAGCTCATAGCTGTATTAGCCAACAATATGTACTTCTAAGAGAAATACTCAGGTAAACAGCAAAAGAATATGAAAAATGTAAATACATGTGATTATATTTTTCATACAGGGGCTCATTTTTCATGTGACTTTTCATAAGAATAAACATGAAATATCAATTAAAAAACACTGAAAAAGTAGTATATTTTCTCTCAATATTGAAATGAATGTAGGTTTGGTGAAAATTTGGGTTCTAAATTTGATTCAACAATTTATGCAAAAAAAATATTCTAAGGTACAAAAAGGTAACATGCAGCTTATTCGATTTTGCCAGTTCACATTAAAATAGCCTCCATAATGAACAGCATGAAAAGGCAAAAAGATAGGACACTGAAAGATGAACTCCCCAGGTCGGGAGGTGCCCAATATGCTACTGGAGATCAGTGGAGAAATAACTCCAGAAAGAATGAAGGGATGGTGCCAAAGCAAAAACAATACCCAGTTGTGGATGTGACTGGTGATAGAAGTAGGGTTCGATGCTTTAAAGAGCAATACTGCATAGGAACCTGGAATGTCAGGTCCATGAATCAAGGCAAATTGGAAGTGGTCAAACAGGAGATGGCAAGAGTGAACATTGATATTCTAGGAATCAGTGAACTAAGATGGACTGGAATGGGTGAATTTAACTCAGATGACCATTATATCTACTACTGTGGGCAGGAATCCCTTAGAAGAAATGGAGTAGCCATCATAGTCAAAAAGAGAGTCCGAAATGCAGTACTTGGATGCAATCTCAAAAACGACAGAATGATCTCTGTTTCCAAAGCAAACCTTTCAATATCACGGTAATCCAAGTCTATGCCCTGACCATAAAAGCCGAAGAAGCTGAAGTTGAACAGTTCTATGAAGACCTACAGACCTTCTAGAACTAACACCCAAAAAAGATGTCCTTTTCATTATAGGGGACTGGAATGCAAAGTAGGAAGTCAAGAAACACCTGGAGTAACAGGCAAATTTGGCCTGGGAGTACAGAATGAAGCAGGGCAAAGGCTAACAGAGTTCTGCCAAGAGAACACACTGGTCATAGCAAACATCCTCTTCCAACAACACAAGAGAAGACTCTACACATGGACATCACCAGATGGTCAACACTGAAATCAGACTGATTATATCCTTTGCAGCCAAAGATGGAGAAGCTCTATACAGTCAGCAAAAACCAGACCAGGAGCTGACTGTGGCTTGGATCATGAACTCCTTATTGCCAAATTCAGACTGAAATTGAAGAAAGTGGAGAAAACCACTAGACCATTCAGGTATGACCTAAGTCAAATCCCTAATGACTATACAGTGGAAATGAGAAATAGAATTAAGGGACTAGATCTGATAGACAGAGTGCCTGATGAACTATGGATGGAGGTTTCTGACATTGTACAAGAGATAGGAATCAAGACCATCCCCAAGAAAAAGAAATGCAAAAAAGCAAAATGGCTGTCTGAGGAGGCCTTGCAAATAGCTGTGAAAAGAAGAGAAGCAACAAGCAAATGAGAAAAGGAAAGATATACCCATTTGAATGCAGAGTTCCAAAGAATAGCAAGGAGAGATAAGAAAGCCTTGCTCAGCGATCAATGCAAAGAAATAGAAGAAAACAATAGAATGGGAAAGACGAGAGACCTCTTCAAGAAAATTAGAGATACCAAGGGAACATTTCATGCAAAGATGGGCTCAGTAAAGGAAAGAAATGGTAGGGACCTAACAGAAGCAGAAGATATTAAGAAGAGGTGGCAAGAATACACAGAAGAACTGTACAAAAAAGATTTTCACAACCCAGATAATCACGATGGTGTGATCACTCACCTAGAGCCAGACATCCTGGAATGTGAAGCCAAGTGGGCCTTAGGAAGCATCACTACAAACAAAGCTAGTGGAGGTGATGGAATTCCAGTTGAGCTATTTCAAATCCTGAAAGATGACGCTGTGAAAGTGCTGCACTCAATATGCCAGCACATTTGGAAAACTCAGCAGTGGCCACAGGACTGGAAAAGGTCAGTTTTCATTCCAATCTCAAAGAAAGGCAATGTCAAAGAATGCTCAAACTACCGCACAATTGCACTCATCTCACACGCTAGTAAAATAATGCTTAAAATTCTCCAAGGCAGGCTTCAGCAATACGTGAACCATGAACTTCCAGATGTTCAAGGTGGTTTTAGAAAAGGCAGAGGAACAAGAGATCAAATTGCCAACATCTGCTGGATCATCGAAAAAGCAAGAGAGTTCCAGAAAAACATCTATTTCTGCTTTATTGACTATGTCAAAGCCTTTGACTGTGTGGATCACAATATACTGTGGAAAATTCTGAAAGAGATGGGAATACCAGATTACCTGACCTGCCTCTTGAGAAACCTGTATGCATGTCAGGAAGGAAAAGTTAGAACTGGACATGGAACAACAGACTGGTTCCAAATAGGAAAAGGCGTACATCAAGGCTGTATATGGAGAAGGCAATGGCAACCCACTCCAGTACTCTTGCCTGGAAAATCCCATGGACGGAGAAGCCTGGTAGGCTGCAGTCCATGGGGTTGCTAGGAGTTGGACACGACTGAGCGACTTCACGTTCACTTTTCACTTTCATGCGCTGGAGAAGGAAATGGCAACCCACTCCAGTGTTCTTGTCTGAAGAATCCCAGGGACTGGGAAGCCTGGTGTGCTGCCATCTATGGAGTTGCACAGAGTCGGACATGACTGAGTGACTTAGCAGCAGCAGCAGCATCAAGGCTGTATATTGTCACCCTGCTTATTCAACTTAAATGCAGAGTACATCATGAGAGACGCTGGGCTGGAGGAAGGAAAAGCTGGAATCAAGATTGCCGGGAGAAATATCAATCACCTCAGATATGCAGATGACACCATCCTTATGGCAGAAAGTGAAGAAGAAGTAAAGAGCCTTTGATGAAAGTGAAGGAGGAGAGTGAAAAGTTGGCTTAAAGCTCAACATTCAGAAAACTAAGATCATGGCATCTGGTCCCATCACTTCATGGGAAATAGATGGGGAAACAGTAGAAACAGTGGCAGACTTTATTTTTTGGGGCTCCAAAATCACTGCAGATGGTGATTGCAGCCATGAAATTATAAGATGCTTACTCCTTGGAAGGAAAGTTATGACCAACCTAGACAGCATATTAAAAAGCAGAGACATTAGTCTGTCAACAAAGGTCCATCTAGTAAAGGCTATGGTTTTTCCAGTGGTCATGTATGGATGTGAGAGTTGGGCTGTGAAGAAAACTGAGTGCCGAAGAATTGATGCTTTTGAACTGTGGTGTTGGAGAAGACTCTTGAGAGTCCCTTGAACTGCAAGGAGATCCAACCAGTCCATGCTAAAGGAGATCAGTCCTGGGTGTTCATTGGAAGGAGTGATGTTGAAGCTGAAACTTCAATACTTTACCCACGTGATGCAAAGAGCTGACTCTTTTGAAAAGACCCTGATGCTGGGAAAGGTTGAGGGCAAGAGGAGAAGGGGACGACAGAGGATGAGATGGTTGGATGGCATCACCAACTCGATGGACATGGGTTTGAGTGGACTCCGGGGGTTGGTGATGGACAGGGAGGCCTGGCGTGCTGTGGTTCATGGGGTCGCAGAGAGTCAGATATAACTGAGCGACTGAACAGAACAGAACTGAAGGCCATACTAGGATTCAGATACCAGCAACTACATGACAGGGGCAAGGGTGTGTGACATTGCAAACTAGTGAGTAGAAGCCAGAGATGTGACTAAACATTCTACAGTGCACAGGACAGCCTGCCATGAAAAAGTTATCTGCTCCAAACCATCAGGACAGCTGACTTTGAGGAAGCCTGCTTCAGAGCGAACAGGAAGAAGAAATCTATATGGAGGCCATTTCTCTATGCTTTTCTTCTGGTTGTGTCCTCCGTTTTTGTCATTGGCATGTTAACATGTAACGGGCCAAGATCAGCTCTGAACTTAGCAAGAATGGGTCAGGAGGTCACACAGCCCTGCCTTATCTACCCAAGAATTGCTAGTGACTCAGTGAGGTTCTGGACTTCCCTTGTGGCTCAGCTGGTAAAGAATCTGCCTGCAATGTGGGAGACCTGGCTTTGATCCCTGAGCTGGGAAGATGCCCTGGAGAAGGGAAAGGCTATCTACTCCAGTATTCTGGCCTGGAGAATTCCATGGACTGTATTGTCCATGGGGTTGCAAAGAGTCAGACATGACTGAGTGATCATCACTTTCACTTTCCATGAGATTCAGGCAAGCCCTGTGGGGCACAGATTTACTGCAATAAAAATAAATATCTTATTGTAATAAACAGAGTGAATGCCTTTGAAGAGACCCACCTGCAGTTTCAGAGCACGTGACTACAGCAGAAAAATGGCCAAGGGTTTGGGATACTGACTAGGGTAGACAGCTTTCTTTTTCCATTGAAGATATCCACGAATTCACACTACTTTTGCTCCTTTATTTTAGTGATCTTTGTGATAACTTTTGTACTTGAAGGTGAAAACTATTAAAGCCCTCCAAACATCTATGAAAAACATTTTGCTAAGCATTCTGCCTTTGGCTGTTTGAGATAAGGATCTAGGCATATGTCGCGTGATTTATGTGTACAACTCAAACACTAACAATTCTAGGAATCTTTAGAAAGGCGCATTCTGTGCATGTACTTGCAGGTATGAAAGAATCTAATTAAGAAGTAATTTGAAATATGTTAGTATTTGAGATGCCAGGGAAATAGAAACAGAAGAAAAACCTTTGAAAATGTAAAATTAAGAAATATTCTTAGATGCTATTGCTGTTAGTGTTATAAATATTTAGTGACACTCTGCTAGCATGGTTCTAAGAGATTTACATAAATTAACCCTTATATTAATTAATTAATTACATTAAATACATTAATTAATTAAATACATTAATTAATTCTTAC
>NW_011495025.1:5512942-5513672 GCF_000754665.1 Bison bison bison | reverse complement strand
AAGGCGCATTCTGTGCATGTACTTGCAGGTATGAAAGAATCTAATTAAGAAGTAATTTGAAATATGTTAGTATTTGAGATGCCAGGGAAATAGAAACAGAAGAAAAACCTTTGAAAATGTAAAATTAAGAAATATTCTTAGATGCTATTGCTGTTAGTGTTATAAATATTTAGTGACACTCTGCTAGCATGGTTCTAAGAGATTTACATAAATTAACCCATTTAATTCTTACAACAACTCAAAGAGGCAGGGACTATAATTATTACCATTTCACAGCTGAGGAAACTGAGGCATACTTTGAGTTGTCTGTCCAGTGAGGAAGTGGCAGAGACACAGTTATAACCCAGAGAGCCAGGCCTCAGGGCCTGTGCTTACCACTACCCTGTATATTTGGTCATAAGTTAAATGCTAAATTATAAGAAAAGAAGGTTTTTTAAATTTTTATTTTTAAATTTAAATTTAAATTTTAAATTTTTTTAAATAAAAATCACATTATATCTCATAATGCAACCCATTTTCTTCTTTTCTTAAGGGCATTAATAATTAACACTTTCTTTAAATTTATCTCTGTGGCACCCACTGAACTATTCTAGCAATATGATCTTAGGGGAAAGAAATCAGATACGAGGAAACTATTTGGAAAATGTGCTCATCATATTTTTTATTTATAATATGTTCCAAATAAAATCATTCTAAATAAACAAATTACTATAATAGGTAATTATGGCCT
>NW_011495025.1:5511821-5512842 GCF_000754665.1 Bison bison bison | reverse complement strand
CCTGTATATTTGGTCATAAGTTAAATGCTAAATTATAAGAAAAAAAGGTCTTTTTTTTTTAATAAAAATCACATTATATCTCATAATGCAACCCATTTTCTTCTTTTCTTAAGGGCATTAGTAATTAACACTTTCTTTAAATTTATCTCTGTGGCACCCACTGAACTATTCTAGCAATATGATTTAAGGAGAAAGAAATCAGATACGAGGAAACTATTTGGAAAATGTGCTCATCATATTTTTATTTATAATATGTTCCAAATAAAATCATTCTAAATAAACAAATTACTATAATAGGTAATTATGGCCTATGTATATGATGAAAGTATATTTAGTCATTAAAATATCTACAAAGGTTTAATGGGGCTGTGAAAAAGTTTTGTTATGATAGATAATACAGTGTGCTGTGATATATAAGTGTGAGTTAGCAAATAAAAATGTGTGTAAATGTGTGTGTGTATATACACATATACATATAGGTTTCTCTGGTGGCTCAGTGGTAAAGAATCCACCTGCATTGCATGAACCACAGGAGACACGAGGACACGAGTTTGATCCCTGTGTCAGGAAGATCCCCTGGAGGAGTGCATGGCAACCCACTCCAGTATTCTTGCCTGGAGAATTCCCATGAACAGAGAAGTCTGGTGAGCTACAGTCCATAGGGTCGCAGAGTCGGACATGACTGAAGCGACTTAACACAAGCATATATATATATATATATATATCTAATAATACTTGTGTTATTTAGGTATACTATATCTAAAATATACATAAAACAAACTTATGGTTACCAAAGGGGATGCTGGAAGGATGGATAAATTAGGAATTTGGGATTAACATATACACACTGCTGCTGCTAAGTCACTTCAGTCGTGTCTGACTCTGTGCGATCCCATAGATGGCAGCCCACCAGGCTCCCCCATCCCTGGGATTCTCCAGGCAAGAACACTGGAGTGGGTTGCCATTTCCTTCTCCAATGCAGGAAAGTGAAAAGTGAAAGTGAAGTCGTTCAGTCATGTCT
>NW_011495025.1:5501794-5511721 GCF_000754665.1 Bison bison bison | reverse complement strand
ATATCTATATATCTGAATCATTGTGCTGTATACCTGAAACTAACACAACACTATAAATTAACTGTACTAACAAAATTAAAAACAAACAAAAAATAAAACATACATGAATAAATTTCAAAGGTCCAAAACCAAATTCTGCCTTAATCAGTACTACAAAGGTTTTTAACATGGTCTAATCTTTAAAAACTGAACAAAGAATCCAGCACCACAGAAAAACATGTCTGTGATGCCACAATCTGATTTACCCTGAAACACTGATGTGACTAAAAAGAAAAGACATGAAAAAATAACACTTGTTTTGATATTTATCCATGTAAAATCTGTAACTGTGAGGGCACAACTCTGTGCCATGCGCAGGTGTGGGGTAGGAGCTATCTGCTCTGAAACCGAGCAATGGCAGGTGAGTTCAGAAACAGGAGGGACTCAGTTTAGTGGACAGGGACCAATCTCTCTGAAACCTGTAGCCCCCTTTACTTTTATAGGTGAGTATTTCCTATTATGCTTCTTCCTAGAAAAGGGATGGGTATGTGAATCAACTGTAGAAAAATTTATAACAATTTGGCACACTATTATGAAACTATATTATTAATACATAATTTTTAAAAGTTTAAGTCTAACAAACTTTAATGTTTTGGTCTTAGGAGTGCTGTGCTTGAATTCTGAAATGGTAAAAGTCTGTTCTTTCCACCATCAGGTACTTCAAGAGGAGATTAGAACAGGGCAGAAAATTACACTCAAGGCTCAATGATGAAGGGAAACTGATAGCAGGATGAAAGCAGAAAAGTTAATATTTAACATTTAGACTTTCTAAATAAAGTTCACTGGACCTTCTCAATATCCTTGACCTTTTCTGTCCTGCACTTGTCATTTGTTCAAAGAGGACAAAGCCTCTTGCTTTTCCTTCACGTTCATTAAACTTAGCACCTTCAGAGGAAGAAATGGTGAAATAAGTACCAGGAAACACATGTTTTGCTCTAATTTTTTTATAAAAGGCATTTTTAGCTTAAACATTTTTTAAAACCTTCTAAATTAGAAAAAATTTTAAAAGCCTTTGATTTTGCTCAAAAATGATTTAAATTTTGCTTTTCAGAAGTGAGACTTATTTATTAAACAGCAGCTATCAATTCTCCTGATAAATAATCTGATCAATCTTTTATGAGCCAGCTACAGTGCAAGCCTTTTCGTACTGTTCATGGGGTTCTTAAGACAAGAATACTGAAGTGGTTTGCCATTCCCTTTTCCAGTGGACCATGTTTTGTCAGACCACATCATTACTTTGCTGAGAAAGGTCTATCTAGTCAAAGCTATGGTTTTTCCAGTAGTCATGTACGGATGTGAGAGTTGGACCATAAAGAAAGCTGAGCACCTAAGAATTGATGCTATTGAACTGTGATGCTGGAGAAGATTGTTGAGAGTCCCTTGGACTGCAAGATTAAACCAGTCAATCCTAAGGGAAGTAAGTCTTGAATAATCATTGGAAGGACTGATGCTAAAGCTGAAGCTCCAATACTTTGGCCACCTGATGCAAAGAACTGACTCACTGGAAAAGACCCTGATGCCGGGAAAGACTGAAGGCAGGAGGAGAAGGGGACGACAGAGGATGAGATGGTTGGATGGCATCACCGACTCAATGAATATGAGTTTGAACAAGCTCTGGGAGTTGGTAATGGATAGGGAAGCCTGGCGTGCTGCAGTCTGTGGGGTTGCAAAGAGTAGGACACGGCTGAATGATTGAACTGAACTGACAGTGCAAGTTAATTAATGTTCCAGGTTTTTTTTTTTTTTTTAAAGTAAGTTATTAACATGCTTTAAGAAAATTTGCAAGGTAGCTTCTTGCGCATATCTTTTTTTTCTCTTTTTTTTTGGTATAAATGGGTCAATGGTAAAATTATAACTAATTAAAATCTCATCTTAATCTAAATTTTAGAGTGAATCCATACTTGGTATAAAATCATCTTAACTAAGTTGATTAGAAAAATTACTCACATGTGAAAAAACAAAAAATTCACAATATAAAAAGTTCATCTTGAAATGTATTTAGACTTCCCTGGTGGCTTAGATAACGGTGAAGCATCTGCCTACAATGTGGGAGACACAGGTTTGATCCCAACCCAGGGAAATGTAATAGATCAGATTAATTACGGTTTCACAGTGTGGCTCAAGTAAGTAACAAACCTCTTAGGACTTGGTTAACTCTTCTCACACCTCCTCTCTCCTCTGTAAAAGCTACAGGCTATCACAGTAGAATTTTTTGTCTGTTTTGTTAATTGCTGTTGCCTTGCATCCTAGAGTTGCATTTGGTAAATAGTAGAAGACTGTTAAATATTCCTATAATGAATAAATGAATAACAGAACGAACTGATAGTATCTACTTTTCTTTCACAAATATTGATACCATAAAGCAGATTAATTCCACTGTGTAAGCATAATTATTCTTATTTTAAAAGTGCCATCTATATTCAGTTTCAAAATTAAGTTAGTTGAAAAAGAGCTATGTAAAGAAATGGGTAGAATCTAAATTTACAGAGCATGAGGATTATTAATGCAACACCAGGAAACTGCATTTACTTGAACTAAGCAGCCCCGTAGTAGAGCCATGTGGCCTGGGACTTAGGCTCAAGTAAGTCTCATCTTTCAGGGGCTGCTCATAGAGAAATCTGTACATGGCAGTAAGGTGAGGCCTCTCACTAGCATCAATACAGTTCCATCTGCCATTACTAAGTTCAAGTTTCTGACTTTAGGTCTTTCATCAGGAAAAAAATTCAGGTGTGTAAACTGAGTAGTTTAGGAATTTAAATGTAAGATTTCTACAAATTCTCATTCTATTAGTAATATAAAAATCTGCTTTGAAAATTTTGATCATTTATCTCTAATAAAAATCAATGATCAATCAATGGGAATGTTTAACATCCAACCCTAAATGCAATCCTTTGGCCTCAAGTTCTTGTGAACTTAGAGGGTGATGGGGCCTTACAACAAAATGTTCTCTGGATGCTCAGGGATCCAGAGGGATGCTACTGACGCTAGATGGAATGCCAGGAAGCAGTGCTTCTTCCCCAGGGGTGCACATCAGAATATCCTTTGGAGATTTTTAAAAAGTGGTACACTTGCCAAAATTCATCCTACCACTTCATTTCCCATTTCCATCTCCAATAGATCCTGGGCAGGTGAATTTTTAAAAAATCCTTAGAATAATGTATGCTGATTCAGCATTAAAAAAAATTATCGAGAAGTAAATAATTTCTCTTCAAGGTTTTGAAGGTAAGTGTTAAAATGGAAAAAATAAACTTAAAATTAAATAACTGAATTGCTTGATTATGGCTGGTCACACAAGTTTCATGTTCACGCAAGAAAAATAGGTGGAAGAGTCAGAAATTAAATGACTATTTTAGAAGCACTTAGTTTTTTTATTATAAATTTATTTATTTTAATTGGAGGCTAATTACTTTACAATATTGTATTGGCTTTTAATCACTTAGTTTTAAAGCTGATGAGAGGTCTGTTCTAATCCCATCATCCCAGAAATAATGTACAGGGGTCACAGAACTGAAATGATTTGTCCAGAATTGTACAGAGAATTGGAAACTTGACTATTAAAACCCCCTTCTCCTGACCAAAGTGAAGGTGAGAAATGAAGTAATGAACTGTCAAATTCAGGGCAAACTAAATGATTAATGGAAGTGCAGGGTGGCAACACGCCTTCTGTGGCCTGGTGGGAAAGCAGATGGCAACACCCAGGCAGGGAGCTCTGCACTGCAGCTCTGAGGAGCTGTAAGCTAAAGGGTCTTGGCTCTGTAGTGACCTCCAACAGCCTCATTACCCCTCCTAGCCTGGCTTACAGATTTTGCTCATTTGGAGGAAATATATTTTTATAGCTCTGTTTCTTTTGGCTGTGCTGTGTGGCATGCAGGATCTTAGTTCCCTGACCAGGGACTGAACTCACCGTGCTCCCTGTATTGGGAATGCAGAGTCTTAACTACTGGAATGCCAGGGAAGTCCTGAAATACATTTCTATCTTGTTAAAGTCAGGGTTGTTTGGGGTTTGTGTGCTTAGTCACTCAGTCATGTCCAGCTCTTTGAGACCCCATGGACTGTAAGCCTCCAGGGTCCTCTGTTCATGGGGATTCTCCAAACAAGAATACTGGAGTGGGTTGCCAGGCCCTCCTCCAGGGGATCTTCGCAACCCAGGGATCGAACCCAGGTCTCCCACACTGCAGGCAGATTCTTTCAGTCAGTCAGTCAGTTCAGTCATTCAGTCCCCTTCTCTTCCTGCTTTCAACCTTTCCCAGCATCAGGGTCTTTTATGTAAAAAAAAAACAAACAACAACAAAAAAGACCACCTAATCCAAACTGATGTAAGATTTTCCTCAAATTCTGCCTTATCAGTGGAGCTATCTCTGACAGTACAGAATAAACAGCAAAATGCCCCACCCCCTATTAACATGACCCTACTAAATCAGTCCTGAATATTCATTGGAAGGACTGATGCTGAAGCTGAAACTCCAATTTGGCCACCTGATGTGAAGAACTGACTCATCTGAAAAGACACTGATGCTGGGAAAGATTGAAGGCGGGAAGAGAAGGGGCTGACAGAGGATGAGATGGTTGGATGGCATTACCAACTCGATGGACATGAGTTTGAGTAAGCTCCAGGAGTTGGTGATGGAGAGGGAAGCCTGGTGTGCTACAGTCCATGGAGTCATAAAGAGTCAGACACGACTAAGTGACTTGAAATGAACTTTACTTATTTCCACTGCATCCAGTACCATCAAACACATTGTGTATCTACTTTCGTTAATTTTTGTCTTTTCCCCCAAGCAGATGTAAGTTCCATGAGGGCAGAAACTTTGGTTTGTGTTGCAAACACTGTGGGATAGAGAGAGAGTGAAGGGAGAATGAAGGGAGAGTGAAAGAAAGGTAAGCCCCCTCCCACCCCACCTTAGAGAGAAATCCCACTGCTTACTTTTATTGGCCAAAATTTAGTCATGGTGACACACAGCTGCCAGGGAAATTAGGGAAAGTGGTTTTATAGCTGTGCATCCATGTACCCAGCCAAGAAAGAGAAGGAGATTAGATCTTGGGAGGCCACTGGCAGTCTTGACCACAGACCTAAAGAAATAAAGGAAAGTCTCAGAAGAATGTCTGGGGAGGAGCATTTCAGAGGCAGAGCAGTGCAAAGATCCTGAGGAGGAAGCATGATTTGCAAGTCTGAGGAGCAGCAAGGAGGCCACTGTAGCTGAAGACAAATGAGTGAGAAGAGAAGTGGCAGGAGGTGCCGTCACTGAAGCAGCAGAGGGCTCAGATCATGGAGACCTGTGGGCACTTCTGACACTTTGGTTTTCACCTTGAGGGGGAAAAAACTTTGATAAAGTGTTGAACAAAGAAGAAACAGGTCTTTCATTTTAAAAGGATCCTTCCTGCTACATCAAGAAAAGGCTGGTTAGAGTTATTAAAGGAGACCAGCTAGGAAGTAACTGAGAAGTTTGTGAATTGGATCAGGGAGACATTGAGAGAAGACCGGATTCTGGACATGCTTTGGACATGGAGTCAACATGGATTTGCTGATGCCATGGACAGGAGGAAGGATTCAAGGATGACTCCAAAGGTTTTGGCCCTAACATTGAAAAAAAGGAACTGCCATCATGGAGTTGGAAAAGACAGCAGGAGGTAGAGATTCTGGTGGGTAAATCAGGAGTTTATAACTCTAGACATGCTAGAATTGAGATGCACATAAGATAGACAAGTGGAGATGTCATGGAGGCAGTTAGATACAGGAGTTAAGAGTTGAGAGGCTTGAACTGCAAATACATGTTTGGAAATTATCTGTATATAGATGGTATTCAAAAACCAAGTAATTGGAAGAGATCACCTAGAGAGTGAATCTAGATAGAGAAGGGAAGAAGACTAAGAATTGACCTCCAGAGCACTCCAAGGTTAGACAGACTAAGGAGTGGACAGTAAAGTAGAGGGAAACCTATCAGTGTCCTGAAAGGCAAGGGAAAGGGGTCTCAACAAGGAAGGAATAAATTCAGTTACCATATAATCCAGCAATTTGAAAACACTGGTCCACATAAAGACTTGTATGTGAATGCTCATTGCACCATTACTCACTAAAGTCAAAGAATGGAAACAACTCAAATATCCATTGCCAGATGAATGGACAGCTAAATGTGTATATCCATATAATAGTATATTATTCAGCAGTAAAAAGGGATGAAGCAATGATATATGCTGTAACAGAGATGAATCTTGAAAACATCACATTCAGTGAAAGAAGGCAGATGCAAAGGAAATATACTGGATTATTCCATTTATATAAAATGTCCAGAACACACACATCTGGAGAGACAAAATGTAAATCACTGGCTACGAGGGACTGAGTGATGGGAAGTGACTGCAAATGACTATGGGGTTACTCTATGAAGTGATGAAATGTCTTGGATATGTGAATATATTAAAAATCATTGAATTGCAAATTTATAATTAGCTCAGTTGGTAAAGAATCTGCCTGCAATGCAGGAGACCCTGGTTTGATTCCTGGGTCAGGAAGATCCACTGGAGAAGGGAAAGGCTACCCATTCCCACTCCAGGATTCTGGCCTGGAGAATTCCATGGACTGTATAGTCCATGGGGTTGCAAAGAATCAGACACGACTGAGTGACTTTCACTTTCACGTATTATGGTACACAAATTATATCTCAAAAAGTTGTATTATACATCAAAAAATTACATCTTTAAAAAAGAATGCATGACCAAGTGTATCAAATGCTGCTGACAGGGTGAATAAGATGAAAATTAAGAACTGGCCACTGATTTTCGCAAAGTGGCATCATTTGACAAAACCATTTCATTCTGTAGCAGGACTGATTAGTGTGGGTTACAGAGAGCACAGAGAAGAAGTGAAACAGTAAGCTTATATAATTCATTGAGGACTTCTGTTGTAAGAAATAGCAGAGCAAATGGGTGAAGGTTAAATGATGAGGGGCATGTTGGAGTCAAGAAAGAGGTTGAACGTGTTAGTTGCTCAGTCATGTCTGACTCTTTGCAACTCCATGGACTGTAGCCCACTGGGCTCCTCTGTCCATGGGATCCTTCAAGCAAGAATACTGCAGTGGGTAGCCAGCGTTACCTTCTCCAGGGGATCTTCCTGATCCAGGGATTGAACCCCAGTCTCCTGCACTGCAGGCAGATTCTTTACCATCTAAGCCAACAGAGAAGCTCTCAAAAGGAAAGGTCCTCCCCTGCCCCCCACCCCCAACTAAGTTTGGAAATACAGCATACTTCTGCACTAATGGGATTGACTTGGTAGAGAGACAAAAAACCTGATGATCCCAGAAAGGAGGAGAGGGTAGAGGGTATGGGATCTTATCCACAGGGGAGGGCTGCTCTAGGAGAGAAGCAAACACAGCACATCTCTTGTGAGTGGAAGGAAGGCGAGAGCACGGCACAGGTGCAGAGTGGATGAAGGTGAGAACTGATGGACATTCTCTCTTGATGTTCTCAAATGGAAGTAAGGTCATCATCTGAGAGTGAACAATGAGAAGGGGGATGTTGTAGGTTAAGGACAAAGGAGAAGGTATACAACAGTGTTTAAAAGAGAGTAGAGAGAAAGGACTGGAGAGAGCAGTTGGACTGCCAGCAAAATGAAGGCCCATTTGAGGATGGTAGTCACACATTTAAAGTGAGACATCAGGCCCAGAATTAGTAGTTAAAAGGTAATAACAAAGATCAGGGTAGAATTAAATAAACCAGAGGCTAAAAGGACAACTAAAAATGAAACTAAGAACTAGATTTTAGAAAAGATAAGCAAAACAGATAAACTTTTAGCTAGATTCACAATGAAAAAAAGAGAGAGGATTCAAATAAACAAGTGAAGGAGGAAGTGTTACAAATGATACTACAGAAATACAAATGACCATAGATTACTAAGAACAGTTATATGCTAACAAATTGGATAATCTAGGAGAAACAGATAAATTCCTAGAAGCATATAATCTACCAAGACTTGATTCAAGACTGAATCAAGACTGAAGAAACAAATTCTGAACAGACCAGTTACTAGTAAAGGGACTGAATCAGTAATCAGAATCTTCTGAACAAACGAAAGTCCAGAACCAGATGGTTTCACTGATGGAGTCTACTAAACATTCAAAGAATTAATACTAAATTTCAAACTCTTACAAAAAATAAGAGAGAAGCCAACACTTTCAGATTCATTTTATAGGTCAGTAAACCCTGATACCAACCAGATATGGATACTAGAAGAAAAGAAAATTACAGGCTAATATTCTTAATGATAATTACAATTTATAATTTAACATATATGCAGAGTACATCATGCAAAATGCCAGGCTGGATGAAGCTCAAGCTGGAAACAAGATTGCTGGGAGAAATATCAATAACCTCAGATATGCAGAAAACACAACCCTAATGGTAGGAAACAAAGAGGAACTGAAGAGCCTCTTGTTGAAGGTGAAAGAGGAGAGTGAAAAAGTTGGTTTAAAACTCAACATTCAAAAAATGAAGTTCACGGCATTTGGCCCCATCACTTCATGGCAAATAGATGGGGAAACAATGGAAACAGTGACAGACTTTATTTTCTTGGGGTCCAAAATCACTGTGGCTGGTTACTGCAGCCATGAAATTAAAAGATGCCTTCTCCTTGGAAGAAAAGCTATGACAAACCTAGATAGATATATCACTTTAATGACAAAGGTCAGTATAGTCAAAGCTATGGTTTTTCCAGTAGTCATGTACAGATGTGAGAGTTGGACCATAAAGAAGGCTGAGTGCCAAAGAATTGATGCTTTTGAACTGTGGTGTTGGAAAAGATTCTTGAGTCCCTTGAACTTCAGTGAGATCCAACCAGTCTATCAAAGGAAATCCATCCTGAATATTCATTGGAAGGACTGATGCTGAAGCTGAAGTTCCAATAATTTGGCTATCTAATGCCAAGAGCCAATTCATTGGAAAAGACCCTGATGCTAGGAAAGATTGAAGGCGAGAGGAGAAGGGGAAAACAGAGCATGAGATGGTTGGATGGCATCATTGATTCAGTAACATGAGTTTGAGCAAAATCCAGGAAATAGTGAAGGACAAGGAAGCCTGGTGTGCTGCAGTCCATGGGATTGCAGAGTTGGACACGACTGAGCAACTGAACAACAATAAGTCCTTAATGAACACTGTTGTTGTTGTTTAGTTGCTAAGTTGTGTCCAACTGTTTTGTGATCCCATGGACTGCAGCCCATCAGGCTCCTCTGTCCATTGGATTTCCCAGGCAGGAACAGTGGAGAGGCTTGCCATTTCCTTCTCTGAGGCATCTTGACCCAGGGATCAAACTAGAGTCACCTGCATTGCATGCAGATTCTTTACCACTGAGCCACCTTGGAAGCTTAATGAACACACATGTAAAAACTCTCAACAAAATATCAGCAATGATACATTAAATTAAAAAATACTTTAAAAGGATCACATACTATAATCACATGGGATTGAATCCAGGGATGCAGTGATGGTTCAATATCAGAAAATCAATAAATGTGAAACACTGTATTAACAAAATGAAGGATAAAAACCATAATATTCTCAATAAAGAAAAAGCATTTGTCAAAAATTCAACCTAAGACGAAAAAAAAAAAAAGACCCTCTCAACAAAATGGGTATAGAAAGAACGCAATTCAACATAATAAAAGTCATATATGATCAGGCCACAGTTAACATGATACTCAACAGTGAGAAGCTTAAAGCTTTTCCTCTGAGACCAGGAAAAAGACAATGTGGCCACTCATGTGACTTTTATTCAACACAGTGTTACCACAGCAATTCAGTTCAGTTCAGTCGCTCAGTCATGTCTGACTCTTTGCGACCCCGTGAACTGCAGCACGCCAGGCCTCCCTGTCCATCACCAACTCCCGGAGTCCACCCAAA
>NW_011495025.1:5497926-5501570 GCF_000754665.1 Bison bison bison | reverse complement strand
TCACCAACTCCCGGAGTCCACCCAAACCCATGTCCATTGAGTCGGTGATGCCATCCAATCATCTTATCCTCTGTTGTCCCCTTCTCCTCCTGCCCTCAATTTTCCCCAGCATCAGGGTTTTTTCTAATGAGTCAGCTCTTCGCATCAGGTGGCCAAAGTATTGAGGTTTCAGCTTCAACATCAGTCCTTCCAGTGAACACTCAGGACTGATCTTTAGGATGGACTGGTTGGATCTCCTTGCAGTCCAAGGGACTCTCAAGAGTCTTCTCCACCACCACAGTTGAAAAGCATCAATTCTTCAGTGCTCAGCTTTCTTTATAGTCCAACTCTCACATCCATACATGACCAATGGAAAAACCATAGCCTTGACTAGATGGACCTTTGTTGACAAACTAATGTGTCTGCTTTTTAATATGCTGTCTAGGTTGGCCATAACTTTCCTTCAATTAGGCAAAATAAAAGTTGACATATTGTTAATAAAAGTTAACAAATCAAAAAGGAAGAACTTCTGCTTGCAAATGACATGGTCTTGTGTACAGGAAACCCTAAAGATGCCACCAAAAATAACTATTAGAACAAATGGGTTCAGTTAGATATTTTATTCTTTAGATGCAATTATACATGGAATTATTTTCTTAATTTCACTTTCTGATAGTTTATTATTAGTTATAGAAACACAACAGATTTTTGAATACTGATTTTAACTGAACCCATTTGTTCTAATAGTTATTTTTGGTGGCATCTTTAGGGTTTCCTGTACACAAGACCATGTCATTTGCAAGCAGAAGTTCTTCCTTTTTGATTTGTTAACTTTTATTAACAATATGTCAACTTTTATTTTGCCTAATTGAAGGAAAGTTATGGCCAACCTAGACAGCATATTAAAAAGCAGACACATTAGTTTGTCAACAAAGGTCCGTCTAGTCAAGGCTATGGTTTTTCCAAAACTAATACAATTATGTAAAGTTTAAAAATAAAATAAAATTAAAAAAAAAAAAGAATAAAATATCTAGGTATAAATTTAACCAAGGAAGTGAAAGACATGTACAATGAACACTGGAAGACAGTGATGAAAGAAACTGAAGAAGAAACAAATAAATAGAAAGATACTCCATGCTCATGGGTTGGAAGAATTAATATTGTTAAAATGTTCTACATAATACTCAAAACAATAAACAGATTCAATGCAATTCTTATAAAAATTCCACTTTCATTTTTCACAGGAATAGAATAAATGGTCCTAAAATATGTATGAAGACATACAAGACTCCAAAATAGCCAAAGCATCTTGAGAAGGAAGAACAAAGCTGGAGGCATTGTACTTCCTGAACTCAAGCCACATTACAAAGCTACAGTAAATAAAATAATATGGTATTGGCATAAAAAACAGACTCAGATCAACAGAACAAAATAGAAAACTCAGAAATAAACTCAAGCATATCTGGTAAATTAACTCATGACAAAGGAGAGATAAGAATATACAATGGGGAAAGAATAGTATCTTCAGTAAGTGGTGTTGGGAAAACTGAGCAGCCACATGGAAAAGAAACTGGACCACTATCTTACCCCATACACAAGAATAAATTCAAAACACATCAAAAGACTTGAATGTAAGATCTGAAACCATAAAACTCCTAGAAGAAAATAGGAGGTAAGCACATTAACATTAGTCTTGAAAATGTTTTTTGGATTTGACATCAAAAGCAAAGGCAACAGCAACAAAAAATAGACAAGTAGGAGTATATCAGTCTAAAAACTTCTGCATAGCATAGGACACCAACAAAATAAAAAAGTAACCTACTGAACAGGAAAAATATTTGCAGGTCATGTATCTGACAAGAGGTTAATATCCAAATTATATAAAGAACTCATTCAACTCAATAGAAAAAAAAATCCAATTAGAAAATGAGGATCTGCATTTTTCCAAAGAAGACAGATGGTCAACAACAGGTACATGAAAAGGTGCTCAATATCAATCATCATCAGAGAACTACAAATCAAAATCAAAAGTAACATATCATCTCACATCTGTTAGAATGACTATTATCAAAAATAAAAAAAAGAAGTTTCAAGGATATGGAAAAAAGGGAACCCTGTGTATTGTTGGTGGGAATGTAAATTGGTACAGCCACTATGGAGAACAGTATGAAGGTTTCTCAAGAAACTAAAAAACAGAACTACTATATGACCTAACAATTCCACTGCTGAGCCTGTATCCAAAGAAAATGAAGTTGCTATCTCAAAAAGATACCTTCAAATCCATGTTCATTGTAACATTACTTATAATATTAACAGTGAAAGTGTCCATAGACAAATAAACACATAAATAAAATGTGATACAGACACACACAATGAAAAAAGGGAAATCTTGCCATTTTCACCAAACTGGATGAACCCTTGAGAGCATTATACTATGTGAAATAAGTTAGACAGAGAAAGACAAATACTACGTGATCTCATTTACATGTGGAATCTAAACAAAAAAAAAGAAGCCCAAAGAAACAAAGAATAGACTGTCGGTTGCCAGAGGAATGGGGAAGCAGGTGGGTGAAACAGGTAAAATTAATTAATGTGGTCAAAGATACAAACTTCCAGGCATACGATAAGTCCTGAGGATTTTATGTACAACGTACTGACAATAGTTAATAATACTGTGCTGCATGTTTGAATGTTGCTAAAAAAGTAGATTTTAAAAGTTTTTATCACAATAAACAAAAAAAGTTGTACCTATATGTGATGATGGATATTAATTAAACTTATTGTGGTAATCACTTCATAACACATACAGCTGACTCTTGAACAACAAACACAGAGGATTAGAGATGCTGATGAAAATTCAAGTTTTACTTTACCATATGCCCTCTATATCTGCAGTACTGCATGAGTTATTCGACACACCATGGGTCATGCAGTAAATACTGGGGGAAAAAAAAACCCATGGACAGGTGAACCTGAGCAGTTCAACCCTGTGCTGTTCAGGGTCAAACAGCATGTATCTCAAATCATAATGCTGTAGACCTAAAACTAGTACAGTGGTATGTGTCAACAAATCTCAGCAAAAAAATTAAGTGAGCTATCAGCTTAGTTATGTGGGTTTCTCTAGCTCTGTTCAGCTGCTGGGTAGGCAAGGAGTGAGCAGCCTGCTGATTTCAGAGAGGGTTGAAATTTTAAGGAAGCAGATATTAGCTTCTTTATTCTCATGTTGCAAGTGATTGTTTACCTGCTGTCAGTCTCATTACTTTAGTGACACCTGAGTGTATGTCTTTCACACTGTTGCCTCCTCTGCCTATAACTTTGACATATAATAGGTGATTAATAAATGTTTAATATAATATTAATGTTTATAATATTATATTGTATACATATATACTAATATAATAAATAATAAACGTTTAATATCGTATTTTCTTTCTGAAAACATTTTATAAACTATTTCGTTGATTATTCTCCCTCCCTAAAACACAGCCAATGAATTAGAAGGATTTACTTATAAACTATTTAAGACTACAGTTTTCCCCTACAGGTTCTTTATATTTAAATGGAAAAAAGTAATATTTTCAGAAAGTAGTTACTTTTCTTTTTTTTTTTTAGCTTTTTTTTTTTAGTTTTCTTTTTTTTTTAATTTTTTTTTTAAACTTTACAAT
>NW_011495025.1:5486173-5497826 GCF_000754665.1 Bison bison bison | reverse complement strand
TTACAATATTGTATTAGTTTTGCCAAATATCGAAATGAATCTGCCACAGATATACCTGTGTTCCCCATCCTGAACCCTCCTCCCTCCTCCCTCCCCATACCCTCCCTCTGGGTCGTCCTAGTGCACCAGCCCCAAGCATCCAGTATCGTGCATCGAACCTGGACTGGCGACTCGTTTCATACATGATATTATACATGTTTCAATGCCATTCTCCCAACTCCCCACCCTCTCCCTCTCCCACAGAGTCCATAAGACTGATCTATACATCAGTGTCTCTTTTGCTGTCTCGTACACAGGGTTATTGTTTCCATCTTTCTAAATTCCATATATATGTGTTAGTATACTGTATTGGTGTTTTTCTTTCTGGCTTACTTCACTCTGTATAATAGGTTCCAGTTTCATCCATCTCATTAGAACTGATTCAAATGTATTCTTTTTAATGGCTGAGTAATACTCCATTGTGTATATGTACCACAGCTTTCTTATCCATTCATCTGCTGATGGGCATCTAGGTTGCTTTCATGTCCTGGCTATTATAAACAGTGCTGCGATGAATATTGGGGTACATGTGTCTCTTTCCCTTCTGGTTTCCTCAGTGTGTATGCCCAGCAGTGGGATTGCTGGGTCATAAGGCAGTTCTATTTCCAGTTTTTTAAGGAATCTCCACACTGTTCTCCATAGTGGCTGTACTAGAAAGTAGTTACTTTTCAAAAGTAGTCCGTTTTCTGAAAACTAATCAGATGAGTTCACCAAAATACTAATCAAACATAAAATGTCTTCTGATAATGTCATGGGTGAGTTGAGGTGGATGAAACTGGAGCCTATTATACAGAGTGAAGTAATCCAGAAAGAAAAACACCAATACAGTATACTAACGCATATATATGGGATTTAGAAAGATGGTAACAATAACCCTGTATACGAGACAGCAAAAGAGACACTGATGTATAGAACAGTCTTATGGACTCTGTGGGAGAGGGAGAGGGTGGGATGATTTGGGAGAATGGCATCGAAATACGTATAATATCATATATGAAATGAGTCGCCAGTCCAGGTTTGATGCACGATGCTGGATGCTTGGGGCTGGTGCACTGGGACGACCCAGAAGGATGGTATGGGGAGGGAGGAGAGAGGAGGGTTCAGGTCATTTCGATATTTGGCAAAACCAATACAATATTGTAAAGTTTAAAAATAAAATAAAATTAAAAAAAAAATAAATAAAAGAAAAATAAATAAATAAAAAATATTAGCTTATTCTTCTATGCATAAATATGAGGGCATGTAACCCAACCCAGCCTAGGTGTCTCCAAAAAAAATGAGAGCTAACTCCCCAGGGAAAGATACGTATTTGCAGGATACCTGGTTGTAAGACTTCTCATACTGTTCAGCAACATATGAGCTTCCTCCTCTGGAAACTTCTAGTATAATTCTTTCTCCCATGTCTGTGAACAGTAACTATCAAGCGATCTGGTTGTGTTTTTATGATAAATTCATAATTAAAGGTACATTTTTCAGGGGAGGGAAAGCACCTCCCACATCAAAAACAGTAAAGGAACAGAATATTGCATTTAAGGCTCTTTCTGAAGGTGCTGTTTCGGTGATCAGGGCAGCAACTTCTATCTGCACGTATTTGTCAATGTGTATTGTGAGCATGACTGCCAAAAAATGATTAAAGGGATAAAAAAAAAAAATGCTCTTTGTAGTCCAAGCTTTCTTTAAACAGAGGTCTTACTATAAACAAGGAAAGCTGATGGAATGTTTTGTACTCCTTTTGCCAAACTCTGAAACTAATGAACCCTAATCCGCAAAGCCACCTGGGAATAACAAGATCTAGTCAGCGGAGTTTCTTTCCTTTTGGCAGAAGTCTCCATTACGGCCCAGCACAGTGCAACAAACTGGAAGACGTCACTGGGTTATTTGGTTTTAGTAAAATACCTATTCTCAATACATTATAAACCATTTTCACTGTCATAAATATAAGTATTTTATTTTACATCATATGCATTTCTGGGGAAGAAACTGGCTTTGAATTCTACATATTTCTTCCTGTTGCTGGTTGCATGATTTGGGGCAAGTCTACTTTCCAAAGCTGCACTGCCTCATCTGTATAATTGAAAACCTACACCTCCTAAGACATAATGGAAATTAAATGAGATAATTCGCATTCCATTAGCGCTGAGAACAGAATAAGCACATAATAAATGAGAGATGTGAGAGCTATTAATTTTAACAATTAACAGATACAATAAAGGACTGCAGAGCTTGGGACAACATGTCACTATTACCAAATTAACCTAGTGATTTAATCTCAGACAGCATTCCTCAAATTTGACAACAATGCAATTCAGTGAGTGTTTATTGAACAATTACAGCATGCTGGGCCTCGGGCTAAGTCCTGGCATCATTAGTGATGCTGGCTGCTGTCTTAAAGAAGTAGAGTATCGAGCAGGGAGACAGACACACAGACTCCTACCTCCAGTAATGAGCACAACTGCAGTAAGAGCTAACTGCTATGTTTACTGAATAGGAGGCATAATATAGTATGTATAGTTCCCCTTTTTAAATTAAAAAAACAACCCTATGAATTAGGTACTGTTATTCTCAAGTTATCAAGGTGAGAACTGAGATACAGAGAACTTAAACTTGCTAATAAAGCGACAAATCTAGGATTTGAATTTCTGGCAATCTCACGAAGGAGCCAGCAATCTTAACTATTATGCCACCCTGCCTCTTATATTACTATAAGATATTTACTGAGCAGTAACAGATATTTACTGAGCAACTTACCGTCTGTAAGCTGAGGTGGAATAAATAAGGGGGAATAAATCAGACCTATTTCTGCACCCTGGAGTTTGTGGTATAGTAGGAAAGACAAATTCTAATCACATAACTGCATGAATATATACATATGAACGATGATAAATGTTAGAAAAAATTGTGTTAAGTGAAGTGAAGTGAAGCGAAGGTCGCTCAGTCGTGTCCGACTCTTTGCAACCCCATGAACTATATAGTCCATGGAATTCTCCAGGCCAGAATACTGGAGTGGGTAGCTTTTCCCTTCTCCAGGGGATCTTCCCAACCTAGGGATTGAATACAGGTCTCCTGCATTGCAGGCAGATTTTTTACCAGCTGAGCCACAAGGGAAGCCCAAGAATACTGGAGTCGGTAGCCTATCCCTTTTCCATTGGATCTTTCTGACCCATGAATCAAACCAGGGTCTCCTGCACTGCAGGTGGATTTTTTACCAACTGAGCTATAAAGGATGTATAATATATGCAATATTATTTGAGAATATATACAGGGCACACAATCAACTCTGCCTGAGGCAGACAGTGGTGAGGAGAGAAGGCCTTTCACAGGGTAATAGGAACAGGAACAAAGGTACAAAATAAGGAACCTGAAGTGCCTGGGCATGGAGCAAGTACAAAGAAGTGGGGGCAAGAGCTGAGGCTGAAGGGCTGTGCTGAAGTCACACTGCTAAAGGCATGTGTACTGTGCTAAAGGGTCTGACTATTATTCAGTACACAGTGTTGAACAAAGCATTTTATAATACTTATTCCAGCTACAGTGGTGGAAGAAAGACTTGGGCAATAAACAGTTTTGGGCCAAAACGTCCTCAGACACTAACCTTTGCTGATAATAAAATGCCCCAGATTACATTCATATCTTTTTCACATTTTAACTGTGATATTCAGTAGAGTATGAGGAATGAGTAACTTCGGGTTGCCTCCACAATGCTCATATCCCTGCTTCTCCTCTGCCAATGTCCCCAATTTCTATTGGTGTGCAATGGGGTTCCCAAGAAGGTGACTCCTCTCCTGGCTTGGGGTGAATCATGTGGCCTAGACTGAGTCAATTAGTATATTCCTATTTTCCAGCCACAGTAATTTATGATGGTGAACCTCAGGAATTTTCCTGGGAATGCTACAACAAAAGGTTCTCTCTCATTTCAATGAACATAGTAATGCAAGGAGAGAATTCTCTATAGGTCTCTCATGTTCCTGCATGTCTTAAACAAAAGCACTTAACTGCCTTTGTTCTAAATTGTTTTTTCAAGGTGTCTGTATAATGAACAGTCTTAGAAGATTAGAAAGATTTGCATCTGGAGCAAAAGCTGGTTTCCTTAAAGCCTTGGAAGTCAGAGATAGCTTCTCCCTCTGGAGTAAAGGGCAGTCATGCTTACTGCCTGTTATAAAAGAGTTAGGTTCCCTAAATTCAGAACACTTCTCTGGTAACACAGTCAACTGCTAAGGTATCATCCCTATGAACCTCTTCATATCACTGTGTGGGAAGTGGAGTTTGAGCAACTAGCATAAAAAAATGCTGGCATCATTGGACTCAATGGACATGAGTTTGAGCAAACTCTGTCAGACAGTGAAAAACAAGGAAGCCTAGCGTGCTGCAGCATATGGGGTCACAAAGAGTTGGACAAGACTTAGTGACTGAACAATAACAACATTGCTACTGCAGGGAATAAGAAGGTGTCCTTCATCTCAAACTTAGGAGTCTCATGTCTCCTAGTAGCAACCATGAAACTGGCAGATTAACTTGAGATCTGGCAAGACACCACCTAAACCAAGTGATCAAACTCAGCACCAAATAACGAAACAGACATTCTATGCTTCTGGTACACAATGGAGAGCACACAACAAAAAGGTCACCCTCGATCTAGAAGAAGAAACAGTGAGATAAAACTAAACTACGGGACATTCTGCAATAACTGTTGGCAAACTTCTTCTGTACAGGCCAGATAGTAAACATGTTAGGCTTTGCAGGCTATAAAGTCTCTGTTGCAGCTATGCAACTTGCTGTTGTGTGAACTGGTATGGCTGTGTTCAATAAAACTTTATTTACAAAGACAAGTGGTGGGTCTTGACCAAAGAACTGGTTTGCCCACCTTTGTTCTGTCCCATGACAACTGTTCAAGAGTCTTTCAAAAATTTCAAAAATGCCAATATCATGAAAGAAAAAAAAAGGCAGGATGACTGTTCTAGGCTTCCCTGGTGGCTCAGAGGTTAAAGTGTCTGCCTCCAATGCGGGAGACTCAGGTTCGATCCCTGGGTTGGGAAGATCCCCTGGAGAAGGAAATGGTAAACCACTCCAGTATTCTTGCCTGGAGAATCCCATGGACGGAGAAGCCTTGTAGGCTACAGTCCACGGGGTCACAGAGAGTCGGACACGACTGAGCGACTTCACCTTCACCTTCAATGCTATATATGACAATAAACTCAATGCTGGATCCTTGATCAGGTGGTGGACTTTAAAGTCATTTGGGGTACCACTGAAGAAATTTGAATAAGGACTAAAAATTATCCTATATTTATTTTATCAATGTTATGTTTCTTCAGTGCAATAATGGAATTAAGATGTCCTTGGTTTTTATGAGATATATGTTGAAAACATGATGTCTGAAAATTATTTTCAAAAAGGAGAGAGAAAGTAGATGTGACAAAATGTTAAAAACAAAATAAGCTATCTACTAATCTTTACCCATCAATATTATGGGTCTATAGGTGAAAAGCAAACCATAACAGTTAACCGAAAAGAAAACTGATATCTCAATGGACAACACAAAATGGAGATTTTCTTGAAAACCAACTTTTTGAAACTTTAAGGAATATAATTACATTTTATTGTACCAAGAATCACTTCAAAATTTCCAAACATAGAAGGTAAGATAGATTTTGTCAGGTATATTAAAATTGTCAACACCAAATTGGTTGTCTTATCTCCATTTCCTGATCTTGAAAAAATGATTCACAGGCAGTCTTTTAATTTTTTGCTAAGGCCTAATCAATAAACATGATGTTATGCTTGTATCTGCCCTGTCAAAGTCTGTATGAATGTTCAGTCAAAATATGTTTTTGTTAGTCTTAGCATTTTATGAGAGAACCCCTCTACATTTTCCCCAAATAGCCACAACTCTACAAGACCCAAACTAAACTCATCAGCTTCCCAGCCTTCAAGTAAGTTCCTTTTCTTCTAGTTCTCACCTTGATTAAGGCATAAAATGTCCATTTGAAATGTCCATCTGGAAGAAAATGTCCATCTGGAAGGCATTCCTCTGTTTCCTTGCCTTGTACCAAGTCCTGAGGCTTTTTATCTATTTACTTTCCTTCCCTACCTATCACATTAGTCAGGCCCTTCCCAGTTCTCATTTGGACTTGTAGCTTCCTCATGAGTCTCCTCCTTTTTAATTCTTTCTGTTGACCTGATCTTATTCCCCGACAAAAACTGTTCTATGGCTTTCTGCTTCCTATAGTCTATAATCCAAACTCTCTGACATCATATAAATTGCAGCAGACTATTTCTGCACATCCATCTCCTGCCACTTCCCTAGACACACTATATCCTCTAAACTGCAAGACTGTAAACATTCATGCTATCTCCTTCCCTTTGTACATGCTGTTCCCTCTGCAACACACCCTCTTACAATACAAGTTCTATCTTGGTTACTCGGTACCTACACAATTTCTCGATGACTTCAATACAGGCACAGCAGTGTTGACATTTTAAGCAAAGAATACATTTTAAAATTTACTACACTAGGCTTTCCTTAGTTTTCATATTATTATAGAGGGAAGATTTTGACACCTCATATTCCAAAAACATGCTAATGAATCTTAATCTTGTACCTTTGTTCAGACCTCTCCTGAGCTCCAAACCTATATCCAACCACAATCTATTTGGAAGCTTGAGATGCTAAAGCAGAAAGCTTGCAGAGCATGCAGCAGATCTGGGGTTCAAACCATCAGGTACATGGTCTCCAGCCAGCTGGTTCCCCAGACCTGAGAGCCATCTTTGCCAATTGCCTTTCCTTCACCTCTCACACCAAATCCATCACCCAGTTCTAGTGAGGTCATTAATAAAGATCCCAACTAAGTCTGCCTTCCTCATCTCTATCCATTCCAGGCTTCCATACATTATTGCTCCAATAACTGCAACTGCTGCTGGACTGATTTTCCTACTTTCATTTTTGCTCTCTCCTGACTTTATTCACCACATAGGAACTAGATTTATATTTTCTAAACATAAATGTTGTTGCAGTTTTCTTTATCTAAAGCTTCTCTTGTGACTCAGACAGTAAAGAATCTGCCTGCAATGTGGGACACCCCAGGTCCAATCCCTGGGTCAGGATGATCCCCTGAAATAGGAAACGGCAATCCACTCTAGCATTCTTGCTTGGAGAACTCCGTGGACAGAGGAGCCTGGCAGGCTACATATACAGTTCACGGGGTCAGACACGACTGAGTGACTGTCACGCTCCAGTGGTTTCTCATTTTGTCTTGGCAAAATGCCCCAATTCTCAACAGCCTACAAAAGCCTTCTTCAGCCTCGGGTGAAGGTGCTCTCTGCTGCTCTCAGTGGACTTCAGCCTCCGAGCAAGCAGCCTTGCTTCAACTGTCTCTCCTTAGGTCCTCCCTTGCCACATGTTGCTACAATGTTTAAAAATTCTCTACCCCCAACCTCCCTTCTTTCCTCACCTACTTTCACTCCTATTTGGTCTCAGATGAAATGTAACCTCCTTCAAGAGTTCTTCCCTGGATGCATCCCTTTAAAACAGGCACCACTGTTACAGGCTGTCAGTGCATGCTACTGTCCTTCCTAGCAATGCATTTAATTTGCAACTAAATATTTGAGAGTTAGTCTCTGTTCCTCACTGGATTGAAAACTCCACTACCAAGTTAAAATCTAAGTGCTTATCTTCTAGTTCAGTGTCTGTCATAATGTAGACAATTATTATTTTGAAGAAATAAAGTAAATGATGCAAACCACAACAATAGAGGCTAAATGTCTGATAAGACAAAGAGAAGCAATAATCAAAATAGACATGACTCAGCATGAAATGACCAAAGGGACTAACCTCAGAAGGTGAGCAAAATTCAGAATACGTAAGCAAAATCACTATGGGCCAAGATAAAATAGAACTACTTGCAATAATATGCATAATTCATGTATTTACATTCTCTCTGATTATGCCAATTTTCAGAACTCAAGATTAAACTGAGACTTTGGCAGTATAAATTTATGCTTCCATCCTGAGCTTGTGATCTAAAGAAACTATTTCTCTATGCTTCTTTCTTCCCTAAGAACAGGTAACATTTATGTCATGAAAATTTACTGTAATGATGAAAATTTAAAGGGGAAAATAGTTTGAAAAGTATAGCATTATCATACTGTAATATGAATGAAATGGGAGAATAAAAAACAACTCTGCCTAGTGTCAGACCAGCATCATTCTAAAAAATATTGTAATACAGAATTTTTCTCACTGGTGATTCTGTTCTAAAATCTATTCAGTAGACCATATGCAGATTAATCTTAATATACACTTATGTCTGGTCCCCTCACTTCTTTTACCACGAAACTTCACTGCTAGTATTTTTAATATACAATTAATTCTCATAGCTTCTTAAGAAAGACACTAAGATTGCAACTGAGAGCTAAATGGATAAGTGCGTTGAAATGAAAGATACCAAAAGAGGAAATGTAAACAACAGTAAGCCCGTATACAGAAATAGGGGCTTCCCAGGTGGCACTAATGGTAAAGAACCCGTCTGCCAATGCAGCAGACATAAGAGACACAAGTTTGATCCCTGGGTCAAGAAGATCCACTGGAGGAGGCCATGGAAATCCACTCCAGTATTCTTGCCTGAAGAATCCCATGGACAGAGGAACCTGTCAAGCTACGGTCCACACCATTGCAAACAGTCATACGTGACTGAAGCCACTTTGCATGCACAACAAGCGGAAATACATGGAATTTCATTAGCAATATATGAAGTAAGCAATTTAGAACAAAGTCTTAGTTTTAGTCCTTTTGGCTCATAGACAAAAATTAAGTCATAATACCTAATGCTGATGAGGATGTATGCAATTGGCACTCTCATATTTTCCAGTAGCTGTGTAAATTTTTATAACTCTTTAGTAAAAATTTAACTTAGCAATAGGTTTTAAGGGCCATAAAAATATTTTTATCTTTTGAACTGGTAAATCCACTTTTAGCAATCTATCCTGAAGACATAATTCTTGCTAAGAAATAAACTTTATGCTGGAAAGTGTTTAACTCACAGTATTTATAATCACTGAAAACCTGAAATAAAATAATGTGAGAATGATTATCACTGTTATTATGAAGTCTGTACTAACAAAGAAAAATGCTTATAAAATATATTAAGGGAAAATAGTAGAAAATAAAATTGCTTATATATTTTTCAAATCCATTCACATATATGTAGGAAAAGACGCAAAAATTATTTACTAAAGTTCTAATAGTGATTATATTAATAGAAGTAGAAAGGGAGGAGCTAGATTTTTGCTATTTTCCTTTACTGTCTTTTTCAATGTAATTTTCCTTTTACGATGAAATTAACAAAAGAAATCTTCAGTGGCTCCCCACTATTGGCTTAATAAGGTTAAATTTATGAGTACCTTCTCCTATTCAGGGTCTTCAGTTCACCTCTACTTTCACTTGAATCTTACTCCCTAATTGCATCCCTCCCTGAACATGTTCCCTCCCAGTGAGTTCAATAGTGGTGCTCATTTTAAGTTTACTTAGTTGAGTAGATTTTTTTTTTTTTTCTTTTTGAACACTTCCTGACACACTCTCTGTGGGATGGAGATGTATTTAAGGTGACGCAATGTGGAACTTTTAAGAAAAGTTCTATTCCCATAAAAAGATTGTTTATGAAACCAGTAACCTATTTAATTTGGAAACAGAAAGCTCTATACTAGTATCACTATCACTACACCAGTAATTTTTTTTATTTTGTGGGCAGAAGAGTAATTCATTTTATTGCCAATGTACCATATATATCAAAATAGGAAGTAAAGTTGCTTCAATTAATTAGTTTAAAGGAGTTGAGTTATATTCCACAGATAGAATTTTGTTCTCTTATTTAATATTCATTCCATTAAAATTTTAAGAGGCAAAGCAAACAAACATTCAATATTGATTTTTCAATATAATAAGTAGGTAAAGCTAATGACAGGATTATAAGAACTGAGGTAGTATCAGGTGATGGTTTTAAGAAACTTCTTTAGCATTTATAGTTATTCAATGCCTATAAATTCTGGGTATGAGAGGCCTTAACAAACAAGTACATTTTACAGCTACATCTGATAGTGTGCAACAGTAAATAAATGTTTATCACATTGAGGAAAAAGTCCAAACTTTGTGGCCTAATATGAAACTTACCCTGTAATTTTCCATAGCAATATCCACAGTACTGGTAAGGTTGTTGGATTCCTAGGATACCCCTCTAAAGCCTATCTTTACATTGAGAATTATCTTATTACATTGAGAGTTTGGTAGGACAGCCTGAGAAAGTCCTGTATGCTAAAAGTTTAGTTGACATATAGAGTGGTTTTCAGGATGGCTGATGAGAATATGAAGTCATGTGCAACAGGACACTTTTACACAGATATGTCCAATGTGGATAACTGAGAAGGGCTGTTGTCATCATGGAGAAAATAAAGTCACTACAAAACAGTTCAGAGCTTTTACACCTAAGAAGGACTCTAAGTTATGGTTAAATAAATTTTTTAAAAATGAAGAAAAAAGGCCCTGCACGCTCACTCCATGTCCTAGGCAGTACATCAATTACTTAGTGAACTTTAATTCTCACAACTTCTCTGCCATGGAGGCAGAATAATGCAATACACCATGTAGGACTACAGTAATGGGAGAGGTGCTATGAGGGTAAAGAGTTTGATCTCTAGGTTCAAATATATCTGGCCCTTATTATCCATATAACCTTAGGAAAATTAACTAGCTTCTCTTAAGCTTCCATTTTCTCATGTATAAGGGAAGAAGAAAAATGAAGGTATTGGTAAGTACTATTAAACTAGCAGTAGAAGCGTTGGTCACTTACTCGTATCCAACTCTTTTCCATCCCACCAACTGCCCGCCAATCTCCTCTGTCCATGGGATTCTCCAGGCAAGAATACTGGAGTGGACTGCCATTTCCTTCTCCAGAAGTTTTTTCTGATCCAGGGACTGAACCCAGGTATCCTGCATTGCAGGCAGATTTTTTGGCTGTCTGAGCTATAGGGAAGTCCTTCATCTATAAAGAAAGAAGAAAAATGAAGATATTGGTAAGTACTGTTAAAGTTTCTTCCAAGCACATAATAGAGTTGTATTTCCTGTTTTCATTGTGAGTGGATGATGCAATATGATTAGTTCCGGCTAAATGAGTTATGACCAGAAGTGAAGAAATTATTTTTGAGTCAAGGACAGAGGAGACTGGCAGGCTACAGTCCATGGGGTTGCAAAGAGTTGGACACAACTAAAGTGACTTAGCCTGCATGCATGCAAGGCATTTAACTGTCAATGCAAGATCCCACAGAACTCTTTTTCCTCTGGCAACACAATGGCCACATTTGAGATGGGTGGAGAAGGAAATGGCAACCCACTCCAGTATTCTTGCCTGGAAAATCCCATGGATGGAGGAGTCTGGTAGGCTACAGACCATGGGGTCGCAAAGAGTTGGACATGACTGAGCGACTTCACTTCACTCTTAGAACTGGACATGGAACAACAGACTGGTTCCAAATTGGGAAAGGAGTATGTCAAGGCTGTATATTGTCACCCTGCTTATTTAACTTCTATGCAGAGTACATCATGAGAAACACTGGACTGGAAGAAGCACAA
>NW_011495025.1:5485884-5486073 GCF_000754665.1 Bison bison bison | reverse complement strand
AAATCACTGCAGATAGTGACTGCAGCCATGAAATTAAAAGATGCTTACTCCTTGGAAAGAAAGTTATGATCAACCTAGATAGCACATTGAAAAGCAGAGACATTGCTTTGCCAACAAAAGTCCATCTACTCAAGGCTATGGTTTTTCCAGTGGTCATGTGTGGATGTGAGAGTTGGACTGTGAAGAAAA
>NW_011495025.1:5480094-5485650 GCF_000754665.1 Bison bison bison | reverse complement strand
GCTTTTGAACTGTGGTGTTGGAGAAGACTCTTGAGAGTCCCTTGGACTGCAAGGAGATCCAACCAGTCCATTCTGAAGGAGATCAGCCCTGGGATTTCTTTGGAAGGACTGATGCTAAAGCTGAAACTCCAGTACTTTGGCCACCTCATGCGAAGAGTTGATTCATTGGAAAAGACTCTGATGCTGGGAGGGATTGGGGGCAGGAGGAGAAAGGTTCGACAGAGGATGAAATGGCTGGATGGCATCACCGACTCAATGGACATGAGTTTGAGTGAACTCTGGGAGTTGGTGATGGACAGGGAGGCCTGGCGTGCTGTGATTCATGGGGTTGCAAAGAGTAGGACAAGACTGAGTGACTGAACTGAACTGAACTCTTGTCAGAAAAGATCCTCAAGCAACCAGAATAAACAGAGCCCACTTGTCAATCTAAATTGGACAGGTGGCATGAGCAAGAAACAAATGTAGGTGTAAGCCACTAGGATTATGCGATTGCTTTATTACTGAAGTGTAACCTAGGCAATATAGATTGATAAAGGTAATTTCTATCTTATAGTGTCATGAAGGTTTAATAAAGTAGTATCAGAAGTATTTTTCATAGTGTCTAGCAAACAGTTCCCAGGTGGCTCTAGTGGTAAAGAATCTGCATGCCAATTCAGGAGAACTAAGAGACGCTGGTTCGATCCCTGGGTTGGGAAGACGCCCCAGAGGAGGAAATGGCAACCCACTCCAGTATTCTTGCCTGGAAAACACCATGGACAGAGAAGCTTGGCAGGCTACAGTCCATGGGGTCACAAGGAGTCGGACACTACTAAAGTGACTTAGCAACAGCAAACAGTAAAAACTCAAAAAGTGACATCTATAAGATGATTATTATACGTTATTATCTTTTATCAGTTAGGATACTGAGGTTGTAAAATCTTCTGTAATGTGCCTCAGGACACACTGCTGTTGAGTGACAGAGTTGCTTCTGTAACGTCCACAGCCAAAGATCTGTTTATTTTTAAAGTCATCTCACTCTCCTCTTGTCATCAAACATGGCTAAAACAAATACCCAACCCTCTAATAATTATTATCTTTTTGTTCATACATGTGCCTTTTTTGTTACCGTTCTAAAACCCTCTTTCTGTTACACAAAAATTTGACTTAACCTCTATTTCTTCCACAAAGTCAACTGGAATCAATTTAATTGCAGATAGTCCATGGTACTTATTTGAAACATAATTTCATGTGATTTTATAAGACAGCTGTGTATGGCATGGGGTGTAAAGAAAGGAAACTGCATTTCCCAGAATCCCTTGCCAGTAGGATTCTGGTTAATTTCTTCTAAGGAGGAATTCCAATGAGCTTTGAAGGCAGAGGAGAAAACAACATACTTTGAGGATTTTAACTGCCTCATGGAAATGACTGAAAGCAAACAGATTGGATCATGTTTTTACATTTGGAAGGAGTTTACTATAAACCTTGCCTCACACCATCACAAAAGAATCAACAAACCACTACCATTACCACAAAACAATATCAGGTCAAACTAAAGAAGTCTTCGCTGTGCAAGACATAAAACAATTCCTGAGACACCAAACTTCCACGAACAGCAGGCAAGCTGTAGTTTAAGGAAGATATAATCACTGCACTCACTGACAAGGGAGTAATGCCAAGGAGGAAATTCTAAAAGGTGAAGGCAGCTTTCAGAGAGAAAAGGACATGCAATTCCTCACAGAAAGTGCCTCCATGACTTCTGTGCACGTGTATGTGTGTGTCCTGGAGTGAGAGTGGGACTGTTTAGTACAAAGAGTACTGTTTGTACATGGGATGGATGTGTGTGGAGGATGGACAATTTGTCTTTTAATTTCACAGAGTCTCAGAATAAGGAGAACCATGTCTAGACCTGATGGAGCATTGATGTGTCTCCTAGATATTTTGGAGATTGAGTTGGTTGTAATGACTGGCTGGTTCTTTGGGTTTTCATCCATACAGAAGGACTGAGTGTGTTTTCTGCAGGGTAAGAGAAATGGAAAAAAATGTATTTGGCAAACAGAAGGGCAGGCTGTAGCAAGAACAATGTTATGTACTCATCAATTCCTAGTTCATCTTCCTTTTCCTGGGCACACTGGAAAACTACATTGACAGACTCCCACAAATGTTACTGAATTCTGGAATGTGAGCAAAAGGGACAAGAGTAGCTTCTGTTGCTAAGGCAGTTAAGTATCTATGAACTCTGCACACACTTTTTTTTTCTTTTTCACTTCTGAGATTGCTGCTAAGTCGCTTCAGTCATGTCTGACTCTGTGCGACCCCAGAGATGACAGCCCACCAGGCTCCCCCATCCCTGGGATTCTCCAGGCAAGAACACTGGAGTGGGTTGCCATTTCCTTCTCCAATGCATGAAAATGAAAAGTGAAAGTGAAGTCACTCAGTCGTGTCCAACTCTTAGTGACCCCATGGACTGCAGCCTACCAGGCTCCTCTGTCCATGGGATTTTCCAGGCAAGAGTACTACAGTGGGGTGCCATTGCCTTCTCCACTCCTGAGATTAGAAGTCACTTTTTAGATGACATAGTTGAAAGATGGAAGCAGCCTGAGACCTGAATCACTGTTTGGGCATTTTCTACCTATAAATCCTCCTCTGGCTGCATTGGACTGTGACAGGAGGGAGAAATAAACTTTATAAATGAAGTCATTAATATTATGGGGCTGTTACAAAAGTTGTCACTAATGATTGTGATCGGACTGGTCATACTTATTGAACAGGACAAACCAGGGGAAACTGGAACAAAAAGGTCAGTGAGATCTTTAGGGCTAATGAGCAATCATGGCAATCAGGTTACGATTTGGTTGTTTGCCAAATACAACAGTGAACTCAAATGTAGATCTGAGATCAGAAAATCAGTCCGGCATAGTGATGTCTTAATTTAGTTGCTAGTATGTATGTCTGGGCTCCAGTTCCTTCAGGTAAGAAACAGAGTCTTTTCAACTTTGCATCCCAGGCACACAGTGCAGAAGAGATAAGATGAAATGTCCAAACTGAGCATGGGCTTCAGGCTGTTTCTCAAAGCAGAGCAGATATGCAAGAGGAGATCATTTTGGTTGTAGAAAGTTAGCGAGCAAGTATCTAGACCCAGACTTAGGAAGCTGGGTTCTCAGGACCAGTGAGACCAGGCCAGCTATGCTGTGCATGCCACAGCAGTGCTAGTCAAGAGACATTTCACAGAGGTCCCTCCATTCCTGGGCCTGGGGTCACAGCAGGTTATAGCATCTGGAAAGAGGCTAAGTATAGAGGTTACATTAGCCAAGTTATTAGATTAAGAGATTATGCAGGTACACGCAGATATACCATATTTATATTATCTTTTAAAATGACTATTTAACTCTGTATTATTTTTTACTTGATAACATGTATGCAACTTAGCATGTATGCATATATATGTTTAAAAATATCATAAAACATAGGAGAATATTATCTAAATAACTGAATCTATATGTCATTAATCATAAAGAGATTCCAGGAATTCTTCCAATAGATTAGTGGTGATTTATGAAACTAAATAAAGAATATGCTTGCAAAAAATAAAAGATTTAGTTGTAGATATAACTAGTAATAAATGAACAAAGGTATTCACTTTTCAAAATTTTACACTACTTAGCACTGAAGAGATAGGTTTGCAAAGTGATTTCCCGAGATAATGAAAGAAGCAAAGAGAATTTTATCATCCAGAACTTATATAGAGAAGATGGAAAAATATAGAACATTTTCTATCTGGTGAAATAAACATATATCTGTATGTACAAGCATATGGGGGCACACAAATCTGATGGGAAATTATAAGATGAAAAGCTCTAAAGGAACAAATCAGGAAAAGAAATAAAGCCCAGAATCTTAAATTCCAGAAATATTTGTGTTTAGTGGTTACTGAACTCTTTCCACAGGAAAATGTGCTAAATTTTACTAGATTTTTACAAGCACAAATTTTCTATAATCACACACACAAACGACACTGCTTTTATATGATATAAAATTTAAAAATTGATTGATTGATTTGTTCTTAATTATTTATTAAGGGTTCACTATGTCCTGGCATTGTGAAAGTATTACCAAAATAAAAGGAAGGGAGAAAATGACATGATTCCAAAAAAATTCTCTAATGTAATAAAGACACTCAACACATCAGAAGAGGCTGTTAATAAGTAAAGCAAATATATTTAAAAGAACTGGTCATTAAGCTTCAGTATCACATCACAGAAAACGTATTTAAAATATACGTCTGTGGAGGAAAAAGTGATAAACATTAAGAAAAAAGATTTACCTTAAGAATAATAGATATAGAGTAAATTATAACAGAGATTGATGAATCAGGGAAACAAATACAATAACTACAATAAAACAAAGACTACAATAAAGATTTTAAAAACAAGAGGAAAGATTAAAATTTGTATGCCAATTAATTAAAATAGACTATTTTCTAGAAAATATAACATCAAAAAACTAAAAATAGAACTACTATATGATCCAGCAATTCTACTTCTGGGTATATATCCTAAGAAAATAAAAACACTAATTTGAAAAGATACATGCACATTAATGTTCATAGCAGCATTATTCACAATAGCCAAGACATGGAAACAACCTAAGAGGGACAAACTACTACATATAAAATAAATATACTACAAGGACATATTCTTCAGCACAAGGAATATAGCCAACATTTTATAATAACTTTATGGATGGAATACAATCTATACAACTTTTGAATTACTATACTATATACCTGGAGTAATATATTATTAGAAATCAACTAATTTTAATAAAAAACTAATAATTAAGAATAAAAACATGAATAGGACTACAAGCCCAAAATAAATTGAATAAGCAGCTAAAAAACAATTTGCCAAACAAATTTAAAAAGCAAAACAAAATTAAAAACACATAAATCAGTAAACCTCACTAGACCCAGACACGTTTATAGATATTCTATCAAATAATGAAGGCACTGATAACCCTCATCTTAAATTGTTTCACAGAGTAGAAAAGATTCTCCTCAGTCCATTTTATTAGGCTAGCACAACCTTTATACCAAAAATTGATTAACAAAACATTTTATTAACTTAGATGCAAAAATACTAAGTAAAATATCAGTTATCCAAAACCTTCAAGGTATTTAAAAACATGTATCAAGGTAAGGTTCAGAATTGGTTTATTCCAGTGAGGCACTGTTGCTTTAAGATTAGAAAATCTATGAATATAACTCTCTACAATAAACGAATATGGGAGAAAAACCAGGCAATGATCATAACAGATGTGAAGGAACATTTGCTAAAATTTAACATTCATGATGCAGAGTACATCATGAGAAATGCTGGGCCGAAAGAAGCACAAGCTGGAATCAAGATTGCAGGGAGAAATATCAATAACCTCAGATGTGCAGATGACACCACCCTTATGGCAGAAAGTGAAGAGGAACTAAAAAGCCTCTTGATAAGAGTAAAAGAGGAGAGTGAAAAAGTTGGTTTAAAGCTCAACATTCAGAAAACGAAGATCATGGCATCTGGTCCCATCACTTCA
>NW_011495025.1:5473845-5479994 GCF_000754665.1 Bison bison bison | reverse complement strand
CTTGGAAGGAAAGTTATGACCAACCTAGATAGCATATTGAAAAGCAGAGACATTACTTTGTTAACAAAGGTCCGTCTAGTCAAGGCTATGGTTTTTTCATTGGTCATGTATGGACGTGAGAGTTGGACTGTGAAGAAAGCTGAGTGCCGAAGAATTGATGCTTTTGAACTGTGGTGTTGGAGAAGACTCTTGAGAGTCCCTTGGACTGCAAGGAGATCCAACCAGTCCATCCTAAAGGAGATCAGCCCTGGGATTTTTTTGGAAGGAATGATGCTAAAGCTGAAACTCCAGTACTTTGGCCACCTCAAGAGTTGACTCATTGGAGAAGACTCTGACGCTGTGAGGGATTGGGGGCAAGAGGAGAAGGGGACGACAGAGGATGAGATGGCTGGATGGCATCACGGACTCAATGGATGTGAGTTTGAGTGAACTTCGGGAGATGGTGATGGACAGGGAGGCCTGGCATGCTGCGATTCATGGGGTCTCAAAGAATCGGACATGCCTGAGCGACTGAACTGAACTAAAAAATGGAAACAGTCACACACAGCCACTGAACATGGAAACTGGCCCATTTTAAGAGTATTTGTAATACCTGGACAAAGATGTATGTACATATGATCCTATTTCTATAGGTGCAAAAGGTATCATGTTAAAATTACTCACTTAAAATGGATCTGTAATAACAAAATACTGAAAGTCATCTAAATATTGGAGATAAACTAAATAGAAAAATCTAGAACATCTAAGTAAACTGCATTATATATTCTTACTGAAAGTGAATATTGATAGGACACAGTTTATTGAACAGGAAAAAGAAAACTGCAGAAGGTGATAGACTGTACATTTTAATATACAATTATAAAACCTACAAAATTATGATATCTATTATACATACATACATACATATATATATATATATATACACACACACATACACATACAGGCATTCAGTTAATCTATAACAACATGTATTTAAATTGTAAACAATTTCAAAACAGGACGGAGAGATGGTATGTTAGAGTATATTAATCATAAAACAATTTGTATCTTTTAATTTATTATACGTCATAAAACCTAAGAAAATAAAAGTGTTTAAAAATTACTCTTTGGTTAACACTTATCAAGTAAGGCTTTTTATATTAATGATAATTAGAAGCAGTTTCAAAATTTCAAAATAGCTGAATATGGTATGACAACATATGAAATGTTATGATCAGATAATATATATATATTAAGTATAGTGTCTGGCACTTGATCAGTATTAGCAATCATCACTATTACTGCTACTACTGCTATTACTTTTATTAGATAAGCACACAAGCTAAGCTGATACATGGAAACACAAACTGAAACAACGTTCAGTGGAAAAGCAGAATACTAATTAGAATGTTTTATAAATTAAAGCAACCACAAAATACATTCACATCCATTAACAATGACTTTAAAATAACTTTAATCTTGGTCAAATTAAATGTTTATTAAATGACTTAATTTGTAAATTTAATTATACTGTCACTAAAATTTCTCAAAATTCTACATTATTCTAAGTTTCTAGTTTACTTTGCTAATAGGCATAGGCATTTTAAAAATAATTTAAGAAACTACAAATGTGACAACTGGTTTCATTTTGAATAAAATCTCCTTCATAAATGATGCATAATCCCTGAAATCATTAACCTCTGAAAATAGAAATAATTTAACAGTTGCTTCTACTACATAACTTGATAATTGCACTATTTTTATCACACATTCTATAGTTAATATGACTTGGTTTACTAAAAGAAACATCTATAAAAGCACTAGGAGAATTTAGTGACTAAAACAATTATGTGCTTGTAATTTTAATTTTACCAACTGAGCTATCAGGGAATCAGAAAGGAAATAGATTATCTTGTATTTTATACCTTCACCCAGCACTGAATTAATTGGACAGTCCTTCTTATACAATGGCCTGAACTTTTTTTTAACCAAGGTCAACAAGAACATAGCAAGTTCAGTGGGAAGTCTAGGTCATACACCAAGGGGAGAGAGAAGAAAGAGAATTTTTTTCCCCTCAATTCCTGGATCCTCTTCAGGGTTTATACTTGACCAATGAATATGAGCTATGAGGCTTATTTAGAGCCACTGGCATTTGTATTAGGCAGAAGAAGATTTTGTCTCTTCTCCTCAAATCATGATCATACTAGGTTACAAGAAGCTATGTCTATGTTTTACACCTCTTTAAAAATCTGTTTAATGCTCCCCTCTATATCATCTATACCAGTTACTTGTTTGCATATGCAGTCTATCCAGTATGGGGCATGAAATGGTTATATGAGCCTGTCCTTGAACTAACAGGGCTGGTGATCATTGCTCATCCAGGAAGTATCACGGCACTCTGTAATGAAGGTATCATTTATTTTTTCCAGCAGAGTCAGGTCAGGAAGAGGTTTTCCTATGTAAGGGAGAGAAATACAATCCTCCCCATTGCCTAAGAGCAGAGACAACAGCTAGCAGAGGGAACACAGATGGGGACAGATGGCTTAGACTAAAGAGACATCTCCAGAGCCAATGGGACACATGCCATTTCTGGATTACCATTTTACATCTCTAGCCATATAGGGATCAGAAATATTTAGCTGTCCAAGGCACATACAGCTGTAACTAGAGATGTCTGAGAAAGACTGCTATGGAGGCCAAATGAAGTAACATTAGTACCAAGGACACACATCATTCTCACAGTTCCCTAAGTCATTCTAGAAAGGACACACCATCCATATTTTGTTTTTTATATCAACTATATTTTGAAGGTGTTTTCAGCTTCAGCTTTCAAAGATCAACTTCTGGAAAAAAGATCTTTAATACAATCTGGGTGAAGGAGTTAGTGCCTTATAATCTTGTGTAGCTCACATGCTCTGCCTCATTTCTGGGGATTTGAAACTACAAGGATTTTAATCACTTCTAAAGTAAGCAAAGCTAAGCAAAGATTAGCGTGCTCATGTAAATTTAAACTTGCTCATGTAAGACCACAAAAAAGCTAAAGTCACAAACTGCAGATTAAATAATGAAGCAATTTCTCTATTTAATTAGCTTGGTCAAAAACAATACACTGAGACTCACAGAGCGTAATCAATGCACATTAATTATTGATTCTCTATATGCCTGAAATATTCCAAATTGGATTAATTTCATAAGAATAAAAGTATCCCTTCAAACAATTTTTATGACAGGTTTCAAGATTATCTTATATTTAGAAAGTGATTCATCTAAGGTCTCTTCACCTAAAAGTAGGAATATCAATAAAAATGAAAATAAGGAGCAAATGTTACCTAAAAATGTTTCTCAAATCCTGTATTTTTCAATGCATTTGTTTTGGTGAGCATATTTTTGACACTGAATTTTTAACAGTAAACAAGATTTCTTCTAGAGAACTGAAGCTATGTAAATTTGTATAGAAAATACATGAAAAAGATTAAAAAAATAGTCTGATCTGGAAAGAAAAGCATAGTAGTTAAAACAATTTTCCAGAAAAAAAAGGTGGAAAAAGTTTCATAAAAAAGATTTTAAAAAAATTAAAAAAAAAAATAACTGTAGCCTCTAACTGTAAGATACTAAGTAATGACTCACACTTAACTTGATTTGCCTTTAAAAATAAAGCCAAAATCATTTTTATAATAATGTGCAATTAAAACTAAAGACAAGAATCCTTTAAAATTTTGCCCACAATGTACTCAAGAAAATTTGGAGAAAATTTTGTCTTAGAATTGGAGAAAAACAAAAAGTATCTCTATAAATATCACAGGACTTCCTTGGTGGTTAAGAATTCTCCTGCCGATGCGGGGACACAGGTTTGATCCTTAGTCTGGGAAGATTCCATGTGCCTCAGGGTAACTAAGTCTGTGCACCACAGCTGCTGAACCTTGCACGACTACTGAGGCCCGTGTGCTCTAGAGCCCGGGCTCTGAAACAAGCCACTGCAGTGAGAAGCCCGTGGACCACAACCAGAGAGCAGACTCCGCTCACCACGACTAGAGAAAGCCTGTGCACGGCTAAGAAGATCCAAAATAGTCAAAAATAAATAAAATTTTAAATATACCGTGGCCAGTTAGGAATATCATATACACCTAGTATATAGAAGAGTGAGTGAGTGAAGTCGCTCAGTCGTGTCTGACTCTTTGTGAGCCTGTAGACTGTAGCCTACCAGGCTGCTCTGTCCATGGGATTCTCCAGGCAAGAATACTGGAGTGGGTTGCCATTTCCTTCTCCAGGGGATCTTCCCAACCCAGGGATCAAACCTGGGTCTCCCACATTGCAGGCAGATGCTTTACCCTCTGAGCCACCAGGGAAGCCCAGTGTATAGGAGAAGTTCTACTTAAAAGATTTAAGATTTGGAAAGGGGCTCTAAAGTTAATGCAATCACTCTTCTGGGTGTATCAAATAAATATTTTCAGTTAAATGAGTTTTTCTTCTCAGTAGCAATACAAATATGTGCATTTTGGAAATTGTCTTAATAAGGAAAACAAAATTTTACACATTATACCCTTTATTCAGTCATATGTATGATAGTTCATATCAAAAAGTCTTGAAACAATACATGCTGGAGAGGGTGTGGAGGAAAGGGAACCGTCCTACACTGTTGGTAGGAATGTAAACTGGTACAGACATTATAGAAATCAGTATGGAGGTTCCTCAAAAAAATAAAAATAGAGCTATTACATGATCAGCAATCCCATTCCTGGGCATATGTCTGGAGAAAATCATAATCAAAAACATACATGCACCTCAATTTACAACAGCCAAGACACAGAAGCAGCCTAAATGTCCATTGACAGGGGAATGAATAAAGAAGATGTGGTGTGTATACGTATACACACACACACACAGCGGAATATTAGTCATAAAAAAGAATGAAATATTGCCATTTGCAGCACATGGGTGGATTTGGAGCTTATCATACTAAGTCAAGTAAGTCATATAAGAGAAAGGCAAATAATATATATCACTCATGTGTGGTATCTAAAAAATGACACAAATGAATTTATTTAAAAAACACAAACAGACTCACAGACTTAGAAAACAAATTATGGCTACCAAAGGGGAAAGGCAGGGGTGAGGATAAGGAGGCTGGGGTTAACATATACACTCTACTATATATACAATAGATAATCAACAAGGACCTACTGTACAGCACAGGGAACTCTACTCAGTACTGTGTAATAATCTACATGGGAAAAGAATCTGAAAAGTAATAGATGTAAGTATAGGTACAACGGAATCACTCTGCTGCACATTTGAAACTAACACAACATTGTAAATCAACTATACATCAATGTAAAATACAAAAAAATAGTGGGCAATACAAAAATAAAAATATCACTGTTAAATAATAAGTGTGTTGAGCATTTTTGGATGACGATAATCCTGGATTACACAGTAAACATAACATATAAAGTATATGTTATATTTAAGACCACTAGGTCCAAAGAAGGTGGGGTGGTGGTGCTGAGGGAAATGCAAGGAACAGAACATGGGAACACAAGAAAAGAAAGAGTCTTCCTAAATGTTTCTGCCTAAAAAGCAGAGATAGCCTACCTTGGTTTTTGGAGATGGCTTTAGTGTGTCTCTTTCAAAATCTTTTGTTAGAAGGATGTTCTTACAATTGGCCTCCTATAAAAGAAGTATGAAAGAAACATTAGAGACTGAAGAATACTACCCTAAACAGAAATTACAATATAGTGAAAATCATTTCTGGATTGAGTTGTTCACACCAGAAGCTACTGAGATTGTAGTGAGAAGCCAAAACATTTCTTTTATTCATCACATACAACAGTGAAGTAACATAAGACAGTGACAGAATCAGTATGGCACCTACGCTGCTGCTGCTGCTGCTAAGTCGCTTCAGTCGTGTCCGACTCTGTGCGACCCCATAGACTGCAGCCCACCAGGCTCCCCGGTCCCTGGGATTCTCCAGGCAAGAACACTGGAGTGGGTTGCCATTTCCTTCTCCAATGCATGAAACTGAAAAGTGAAAGTGAAGTCACTCAGTCGTGTCCGACTCTTAGGGACCCCATGGACTGCAGCCCACCAGGTTTCTGTGTCCATGGGATTTTCCAGGCAAGAGTACTGGAGTGGGGTGCCATTGCCTTCTCCGATGGCACCTATAGGACATA
>NW_011495025.1:5473052-5473745 GCF_000754665.1 Bison bison bison | reverse complement strand
TTGGATAGATTTACTATTTATTTCTACATAATACCTGTATGCAGGTCAGGAAGCAACAGTTAGAACTGGACACAGAACAACAGACTGGTTCCAAATGGGAAAAGGAGTAAGTCAAAGCTGTATATTGTCACCCTGCTTATTTAACTTGTATGCAGAGTACATCATGAGAAATAATGGGCTGGAGGAAGCACAAGCTGGAATCAAGATTGCTGGGAAAAATATCAATAATCTCAGATGTGCAGATGACACCACCCTTATGGCAGAAAGTGAAGAGGAACTAAAGAGCCTCTTGATGAAAAAGGAGAGTGAAAAAGTCGGCTTAAAGCTCAACATTCAGAAAACGAAGATCATGGCATCTGGTCACATCAATTCATGGCAGATAGATGGGGAAACAGTGGAAACAGCGTCAGACTTAATTTTTATGGGCTCCAAAATCACTGCAGATGGTGACTGCAGCCATGAAATTAAAAGATGCTTACTCCTTGGAAGGAAAGTTATGACCAACCTAGACAGCATATTAAAAAGCAGAGACATTACTTTGCCAACAAAGGTCCGTCTAGTCAAGGCCATGGTTTTTCCAGTGGTCATGTATGGATGTGAGAGTTGGACTATCAAGAAAGCTGAGTGCCGAAGAATTGATGCTTTTGAACTGTGGTGTTGGAGAAGACTCTTGAGAGTCCCTTGGACTGCAAG
>NW_011495025.1:5472417-5472952 GCF_000754665.1 Bison bison bison | reverse complement strand
CCATTTCCTTCTCCAATGCATGAAACTGAAAAGTGAAAGTGAAGTCACTCAGTCGTGTCCGACTCTTAGGGACCCCATGGACTGCAGCCCACCAGGTTCCTGTGTCCAAGGGATTTTCCAGGCAAGAGTACTGGAGTGGGGTGCCATTGCCTTCTCCGATGGCACCTATAGGACATACATATTCTAAGATGATATATCATGTCACTTACATATTCACAGACAGCTCACCTCTTCTTTGGAGAACTAAAGAGTAATTTTCCAAGACATCAACACCAAACTTTGAGTTTCCAACTTTCTCCAAGTATTTAACAAATGGGTTTTGAGTCTATAAATATTTTATCATAAAACAAATTCCTTCATATTGTTTAGCAAACTGCTACTGAATAGCGACAATATTAATATCCTGAGAAAAAATATCGGAGTATCTGTTTACAAAATAATTAAGCTTCTAAGTCCCTGGTTCACGTCAATATAGTACATGCAAAAATAAGAGCAGAGATTATGGGTGGCAGCTTACTTGGGGTTGGATAGATTT
>NW_011495025.1:5450355-5472317 GCF_000754665.1 Bison bison bison | reverse complement strand
TGGCAGATAGATGGGGAAACAGTGGAAACAGCGTCAGACTTAATTTTTATGGGCTCCAAAATCACTGCAGATGGTGACTGCAGCCATGAAATTAAAAGATGCTTACTCCTTGGAAGGAAAGTTATGACCAACCTAGACAGCATATTAAAAAGCAGAGACATTACTTTGCCAACAAAGGTCCGTCTAGTCAAGGCCATGGTTTTTCCAGTGGTCATGTATGGATGTGAGAGTTGGACTATCAAGAAAGCTGAGCGCCGAAGAATTGATGCTTTTGAACTGTGGTGTTGGAGAAGACTCTTGAGAGTCCCTTGGACTGCAAGGAGATCCAACCAGTCCATCCTAAAGGAGATCAGTCCTGGGTGTTCATTGGAAGGACTGATGTTGAAGCTGAAACTCCAATACTTTGGCCACCTGATGCAAAGGGCTGACTCATTTTAAAAGACCCTGATGCTGGGAAAGATTGAGGGGAGGAAAAGAAGGGGACAATAGGATGAGATGGTTGGATGGCATCACCGACTTGATGGACATGGGTTTGGGTGGATTCAGGGAGTTGGTGATGGACAGGGAGGCCTGGTGTGCTGCAGTTCATGGGGTTGCAAAGAGTCGGACATGACTGAGCAAGTGAACTGAACAGAATACACGAAAAGAATAATCTTGTTGTTTTAAAAAATAATACAGGAATTCACTTCTGAATAGCCATTAAGTTTAGTAAATTTTCCATTAGATGATTCTATCTCTAGATTAAGATAGAACAAAAATATGCAACAGGAAGATGATAGTTGACAATAATGCTAAGAATAAGTCAGATTTCTTTTACTTGCTCCATAACCTTTACCTCTGCATCTCATTTCTTTTCCCATCATGCCTACCATTCAATCACCTAAATAATGAGTTTTTTTCAGGTTCATCTCACAGTTAATTAATCATCATCCTTTTTTAAGATCATCATCTTTTAAACAAAACTACAGTCTACATGCCTTGTAACGTTACTAAAATTTGCTGGGATTATTTTGTTTCTAAAGAAAACAGTATATTATTAGTATAAAACATCCCTAAAGGAAATAATAAAACTACTACTCACTACTAATAAATAACTCTAAATTATAGGATATGTCAGGCATGGTGCTAAAGACTTTGCATTTATAATACCATTTCCACCTCAACAGTCTATGAGTTAAGTACTATAATTGTATTATCATTATTCACCTTTGAACTATTAACATTACACAATAAAAGTGTACAGAAGTTAAGTAAATTGCCTAATGTCACACAGGATTCAAAGATGGTTTTGAATTACTTTAAAGCCTGAGCTCTTATGACCTATAGATACTACTTATCATCCAATATACTCAGCATCTTAAAAGAGTAGGTTGTAGAACTACAGCATTTTAAGCCAAGAGAATTTTTAAAGAAACAGTGTTCAGCTACCCTCCCCCGATTTTACAAGTGAGAGATGTGGATCCTGAGGTGATGTGACCAAAATCACACAGAGCATGGGGCCTGGGCCACAGGTCTGCACCTGGCACCTGTTCTCTGCTTTGCAGGGAGCAGTATCCCCAGACTCAGAGGAGATCAGAGCGTCTTGTGAGCTGGAGTGGGGGGTGTGGGGGGGTCACTGCAGTGCTGCCAACACACTCAGCTGCCTGTGGCCTCGCGCACAGCCCTATGTACGGATCAAGGGTACATTTCTGAGATGTCCAAGTAAGTGTGCCTTCCAGTCCCACCCATTCCCACCAGTCACAACACCTGCTGGTGGGAAGCTGTTTACTGGAAATAGTGAATGAACCCATTCCCGTTTCTGACTCACTGTGAGAGGAATAAACTGTAACCAGAATGACATTTAAAAGGCCCAAGTTATTAACTGCATAATCTGTTGTGTAATTTGGCTACACTTGGATAATATAATTAGGTATAATCCTTATACCTCTTTTTAAACTGCTAGTAAGTAAATGTTAGAAGGTGACGAGAAGAAAGAAGGCTGACTGGTAAGGGAAGTTAATAGGAACAACTGACCCTTGTTTATGTCTGTCTGGGTTTATAAATGCCTATAATTCTTTCTTCCTTATGCATAAACTAGAAGTGATGGTATTCCCTTTAAAAGTGATGGTACCACCCTTATTTTGCCTCCCTGTCCCTGTGAATTAATAAATATAAAGCTGAGAGTCAGCTTTTCCCTAAAAGACTCTGCAAATGCTTTCTGTAAACTTTTAACTGAAAGTGCCACCTACGTAAATTCTTTTATTTTTTGTTTTATGACTTCAAATTCAGACAACAGAGTCATTGTGAAGTTTAGTAGTCACAGCACAAAATGCAGAGTCAAGAGATCTGCTTTCTCATCCTAGTTCTTGAACTAATCATCTCTAGGAAGCCAGGCAAGCATTTTAACCTCTTGGATGTCTCCCTCAGTCCAAAGATCTATAAAACAAAGGGATTGATTATATGCGCTCAAGAATCCTATCTAGTCTTAATTTTCAAGATTTCATGATTCTTCCAGGAAACAGTATTTATTGACTCAAAGGTAAGCCATGTCCTCTTCAGAGCTGCAGTCCCAGAGTGCCATCAGAATGCTGCAGAGGTGTGGGCACCCCAGCAGCGGCAGTGAGCTACAGAACACCGGCAACGTTCCCTGCAGGGTAGTGTTACTCAGATTTCTAGAGAAAAATTAAGTAATTCAACTAGTAGCTTAAATCAGTAACTGGTAATAACTGAATTTATTGTTTTAAAACAGATATAGTGTGGAAACTCAGTAATACATTATGAGAAACAGTTTAAAGATTAAGCCTTTTTAAAGTTGTGCTTTTCAAAAGCCACTTATACTTGTAGGCATATACCTGAGAATTAAAAACATATGTCCACACAAAACTTTTTACATGAGTGCTCACAGTGGCATTATTCATAATAGTCCACAAATGTAAATAACCCAAATGTCTATCAACTGATGATCAGATTTAAAAAAATGGTGTATTCACACAATGGAATATTGTCCAGCTATAAAAAGGAATAAAGTACTAATATCTGCTAATAACATCATGAAAACAATATGCCAAGTGAAAGAAGCCAAACACAAAATGACAGACATATTGTGTGATTCCACATATATGAAATGTCCAGAACAGGCAAATAGCAGCAGGAGGGAGATTAGCAGCTGTCAGGGTCTTGGGCATGACAAAAATGTTCTGGAAGTAGATAATGGTAATGGTTGTACAACTTTGTAAACCTGCTAAAACTCAATAAACTGCATACTGTAAACAAGTGAACTGTATGGCACATAAACTGTATCTACATTTAAAAAGCAAGGCTTTTAAAGCTAATCCCCAGTTCTCAGGGCAAAGGCAAGGAACCTCAGGTTTGTGTTTAAACTCTCCCCTTAGAAGAACTTCTTGGCAAAGGTTTGAAGTGGGGATGTTTTTGTTTGTAGGTATTAAACTACATGTGTGCACGGAAATTCTCTCAAATATTAACTGAACCCCATTACATGTGGCATTCCAATGCTGGTCACTGGAGGATGGAATGATAAATTAGACACGAATATATTACACAGGGTATATTTATATTTATTTTAAACATTTCAACTGCTTGAATGAGACTTCTGACTGAACTGACTGCCCATTCTAATGACTCTGAGCAACAATCAATTGTTTAAACCTGCCGTGTCACTTTGGTATCATGAAAACACCACTTTAAAACACAATAGGGAAAGAAAAAAATACCTTGTTTGTCACAGCTTTGTTGGCCTTGCCATTCACCCACTAATGACATTAAACAATATAAACACAGTTGCTGCTCCCTCAGCCGAGCCCACTGATCCCAGATATTCACAGAGTGTGCCTGCACTTCATCCAGGTCTCTGTTCAGTTTTTACCAGAGAGGACGCCCTCCCTGAACACCTCATCCGTGTCACTGCTGCTCTCCCCACCTGCGGATGCTCTCTATTTCTTCACCGCGCTCAGCAATACATGACTTTAACACTGAGTGGTTTCAATTCTTCACTATCCATCTCACACTACTCCATGAGAAGACCTATATCACTCACAACGTGAGAAGACCTATATCCTATCACTTGTGAATATATTCACAGGACCCAGTACAGTTTGGCACATAGCAGAACCTCAATTGTAGTGAATGAGTAAACCAAATCAATGAACAATATCCCTTTCTAATTTTTTGCAATCCTTTATGCATTCCTCTTGTTTTTAATTCCCTTCTTAATCAGCTTACACTTCAGGACCTTTCATTCCTTTTCTAATGCCCTTCATTTCCTTCCTCTGGTCTTTAATCACTGCATTTATCTCATAAAAGGAAGAATCCAGTGATATGCCTTCTCTGTGTTGAGAATGGAGCAACTGAAAGTGGCTGGGAAAAAATTATAGAAGTGGTTGACTGCCAATGTTAAATGTATTAACATACATCTTCACAACAATCCTGCTATATTTCTTTAGTAAGGTTTCTATTCTCCAAGATGCTATTTCATGTCTCCTCTTTTCTCAAAACCCTTTCCTTCCATTTTTGCCTCACTGGAAAAAGAGACACATCAGAGAAAGTTCTCATCACCCTTCCTCCATATCCCCCCATCAAATTTACAAGCCACTCTCCATTCCTCCAGTTACAATAGAAGATTCTGGTCCTAATCAACCATTCCTTTAATGCCACCCTCAATCCTGTCTCCTTTCATCTTCTCAAGGACATCACTCTTCCAATTCTACCCTCCCACTCCGTCTCTATTAGACAATTCCCATAATCACAGGCAGGTTCTGTAATGATCCTAAATAACCAAACAAAACTCACTTCCTTAATCTTACTTCTTCTATTAGTGGTGGTCCCAAGTTTTTTTCTTTCCTTTATAATCCATTCCTCCAAAATAGCTGTTTTCATGATCTCTACTTCTTTAGCTTTCATGCCCCCAAATCTGTTTTGTTGTTGTTCTAGTGTTTATTTTTTAAGTGGTCACTACGCCACAGGAAGTACTGAAAACACCCAGAGCTTGGTCTCCATCTTACTCAGGTTCTTAGCCACATGTGACCCGGGTGCCTACTTCTAGTAGCTGCCAAATCATCACTGGGAGGGAAAAAAGTTGCCTAACTCACTGACTAACTTCACGTGATCTCTTTGGATTCTGCTTCTCCTCTATACAGTAAAGTTACATATCTACTAGTTATTGGTTTGTTTTCTGTGTGTGTATTAGTCAGTCAGTTGTGTCCGACTCTTTGCGACCCATGGACTACAGACTGCCAGGCTCCCCTGTCCGTGGAATTCTCCAGGCAAGAATACTGGAGTGGGTTGTCATTCCTTTCTTCAGGAGATCTTCCCGATCCAGGGATCGAACCCAGATCAAACCCAGGTCTCCCGCACTCTAGGCAGATTCTTTACCATCTGAGCCATTCCTCTACTAAATAGAAGTTCTATGAAAGCAATAACTTGTCTTTCTCATGTGTGTGTTTCAGTCGCTCAGTCATGTCTGACTCTTTGTGACCCCATGGACTGTAGCCTGCCAAGCTCCTCTGTCCGTGGAATCTCCAGACAAGAATACTGGAGTGGGTTGCCATTCCCTTCTCCAGGGATCTACCCCACCCAGGGATCAAACCTGGGTCTCCCATATTGCAGGCACATTCTTTACTGTCTGAGCCACCTATTAGGGTCTTTCTTACTTATTACTAAAACTACATGCCACTGAAAGTGCCTCATATAGCAGGAGCTCAATAAATATGTGTTGAATGAAATTGGAGTGACTCAAGGGTTGATGCAGAGAAGTCTTTTCCCAAATGATACAATGATCTCAGAGCATTTTAACTACTTTTAAATACAAACAATATCTAGTGACTCCTAAATTTGTATCACTATCTTTGACATTTCTACTAAGCTACTTATTTCTGTCTACTTGGCAACTCCACCTTGCCGTCTAATAAGCACCTAAATTTAGTATGCCCAAACCTGAGCTTTTGATTTATCAGCAAAAACATATTATGTCAGTCCTGAGTGTCTTTGCCAGATTATCAAATGGTACCCTGTGACTTAAGCCAAGGTCTTAGGTATTGACCTTGATGCCCACCATCAACCCTACCATCAAGTCTAGTCAGCACTCTCCAAAGTAAACTGGGATTAATTCACTTCTATGTACATGGCCAGCTCAGTCACAGCCATCATTGTTCACCTAAATTACTTCAATCGTCCTGCCTTCTACAAACTTTACATACATAAACCAAATGAGGTCACTCCACAAGCAATGTCTTACTACTCCTGGAATAAAATCTAAACTTTTTATCATTATCTACATAGCCCTGCAAGTTCTAGCCCATCCATACTTCTCTAACCTCACTCACACCACTTGCCCCCTTCCTTACTATGACTCAGCCATAGTGGCCTTCTTTTTCAACCTTCAAATACTCCAAGACCCTTCATGCCTTCAAGCATTTGCCCCTCATGTTCCCTCTCCCTGGAATGCCTCTCCACCACTTATTTAGCATGGCTGGTGTATTCTCATTCTTCAGCTCCTATGTCATCCCCTCAGAGATGCCTGCTTTAACAACCTCATTTAAAGTGGCTTCCCTGGTTACACTCTTACTGAAAGTTGCCCAGTCGTGTCTGACTCTTTGCAACCCATTGACTATACAGTCCATGAAACTCTCCAGGCCAGAATACTGGAGTGGGTAGCCTTTCCCTTCTTCAGGGGATCTTCCCAACCCAGAGATTGAACCCAGATCTCCCTCACTGCAGGCAGATTCTTTACCAGCTGAGCCACAAGGGAAGCCCAAGAATATTGGAGTGGGTAGCCTATGCCTTCTCCAGTGGATCTTCCCAACCCAGGAATCAAACTGGGGTCTCCTGCAATATAGGTGGGTGGATTCTTTTACCAACTGAAATATGAGGGAAGCCCCAACACTCTTATTAATCTGCTTTAATTCAATCACGGTGCTTATTCTAATTTGTAATTCACAATTTTATTTTACATTTGATTTATTTATCATACATTAATTTCTTGCATGCTAAGTCACTTCAGCTGTGTCCGACTCTTTGCGACCCCATGGACTATAGCCGGCCAGGGTTCTCTGTCCACGAGATTTTTCAGGCAAGAATACTAAACTGGGTTGCCATGTCCTTCTCCAGGGGATTTTCCTGACCCAGGGATTGAACCCGTGTCTCTTATGTCTCCTGCATTGGTAGGTGGGTTCTTTACCACCAACGCCCCTACGGAAGTCACGTTAATATTAACTTCAGTAGACTTTAAAGTTTCATGTGGATAGAGATTTGTTTAGTGTATCCCCAGTATTCAGTAGAGCTTCCCTGGTGGCTCATAAAGAATCTGCCTGCAATGTGGGAGACCTGGGTTCGATCCCTGGGTTGGAAGATCCCCTAGAGAAGGGCATGGGGTCTTGAGTATTCATTAGTATTTTATAAATTTTTTTTGAATGAATAAAGAGAACAATGCCGACTCCTACATTTCCCTTCCTTTTAGTATTAATTTCCAACCACTAAAGAAATGTGATGAACCTCCTTGATATTGAGAATCAGATAATAATACATTTTTTTATTACTTGGATAATATGATGATGAGTGAGGGCAGGTGGCAAATAAGCTACTATTATAACAGGCAGTTGTCAGAGAGCTGCAGATGGTAGGCTGGGGTCAAACCACAACAAGTGATTTGGTTGAACTTAGTGACTTGGAGATCAGAGGACAGACAGCAATGCTGATATGATTACAAGTGAGTGTAATAGCCAAAGCCTAAGGCCTCCTACAGGAAAGAGATACAAAGAACACTGCTACTTTGCACACAACCAGAATACAATAAATGTCACTGGCAGATTGCAGACCACTTCTTACAATACCATAAATGTCTCCTCTTTAATTCATCTGTATCTGCAAAATGAATGTTAATTTGACTGACTATAATAAGTGAACAAGATGTTTTATTAAAACTCAAAAGCACTATGATGTTATCTTTACATAAATAAATGGAACAAATTGAATTAAACTAGCATTTAACAGATTTTCATTATATAAATGTTTGGGAAGAAATCTGTAGTTCTTGGGCTTGGACCAGGGAAATATAAATGGAGGAGATGAGAAGTAATAAAGTGTCAGAAATATTTTGAACTCATTACTTTATAAACTGCAACTATAATATGCACAGGTACAACCTTAACTGTCTTTTAAGTCTCTTGAAAATTGCTTTACAGAGAATGGCAGCCAGTCATTTCTAATTAAAGAAAAAGGAATGAGAATGAATATAGCAAGGGATGGTGAAATTAAAGATCGAAACATCACTAAACATTAGAATTTGGACTTCACTGGTGGCTCACACAGTAAAGAATCTGGCTGCAATGCAGGAGACCCGAGTTCAATCCCTGGATGGGGATGATCCCCTGGAGAATGAAATGGCAACCAACTCCAGTATTCTTGCCTGGAAAAATCTCATGGACAGAGGAGCCTGGCGGGATACAGTCCATGGGTTCACAAAGAATCAGACACTACTGAGTGACTAATGCGTTCTTTCTTCTAAACATTAGAATCTAGACTTGTGATTGTATAATTACAATCCATTATAGTTTTCTCTTCCTTTTGCTCTGTCACCTCTTATAGAGAAGCTTTTTGTAATAATCTCATCAAAAACAGCTCTCCCCAGTTACTCACAACTTGCTTTATTTCTGTCACGGTGCCTTATGGTTTAAGATTGGTTTGTGTGTCCATATATCGTGCTGGAGATTTCAGATCTATTCTCAATATCTGTGCATTTCTTTGTTAAGTTAGTCCACCACGTTTTCTTGTTTCACAGTCTTGACTTGAAGAAGCTCTAACTTTTTTACTGATTTGCACAGGGGTTTGAATCTGTCGTCGTAAGTGACCAAGCAAAGGCCAGACTCAAGCCTTTTTTATTTGCTGGTCTCTCTGCCTGGGATGCTCTTCTTCCTCATATCTATATACATGACTTACTCCACCAAATCACTGTGATCTCCACTCACCTCAGAGAGGTCTCCCTCAATTCTCTATAGAAAATAGTGACTTCACTTTCCTTTTCTCCTCTCATACACCATTAATCTCAAGTCCTTATCATGGTTTAATTTTCTTCACAGACTATATCATTAAATATCATGTTAATTTCCTTAATTGTTTACTGTTTGTGTCCCCTTACTAAAAAGGCAAACTCTATGAGGGCAGAGTTTTTTTTTTTTTTAATTAAACCTACAGCTCTAGTTCACAGAATACTGCCTGTAACATAGTAGGTGTTTAATAAATGGTAGTTCAAATTAGACTTAATTGATATTTTCAGGACATTACACTAAAAAAAAAGCAGAGGACAGACTTTTTTTCAAGTGCACATGGTATATTATCTAGGATTGATCACATATTAGGGCACAAAACAAGTCTTAACAAATTTAAGAGTACAGAAATTATTTCAAGCACCTTTTCTGATCACAATGGCATAAAACTAGAAATTAACCACAGAAAAAGAAATGAGGAAAAATGATTACATAGACACTAAACAGCAAACTACAAAAAAAAAGAAAAAAGAAAATACCCAATGGATCAATGATGACATGAAAGAAGAAATTTAAAAATATCTTGAAGCAAATGACAATGAAAACATAGCCATAAAAAAATCTATGGGATGCAGCAAAATAAGTTCTTAGAGGGAAGTTCATAGAAATACAGGCCTTCAAGAAATAAGAAAAATCTCAAATAAACAACTAATCCAATATAATCCACCACCTAAAACAGTTAGAAAAAGAAAAACAAAGAAAACTTAAAGCCAGCAGAAGGAAGGAAATGTTAATAGAATAGAGATTAAAAAAACAGAAATATAAAAAATCAACAAAATCAAGAGTTGGTTCCTTGAAACAGCAAACAAAATTGACAAACCTCTGGCCAGGCTCACCAAGAAGAAAAGAGCAAAGACCCAAATGAATAAAATGAGAAATGAAAAGAGGAGAAATCACAACTGCTACCGTAGAAATACAACCAACCAACCAATCCCCACCCAAACATAACAGATACTATCAACAATTATATGCCAAAAAATTACATAACCTAGAAAAAATGGACAAGTTTCTAGAAACATATCAAAACTGAATCAAGAAGAAATAGATAACCTGAACAGAACAATCACTGGTAGTGAAATAGAATCTGTAACTTAAAAACTCCTTACAAAAAAAGTCCAGGATCACATAGCTTTGCAGGCAAATTTGACCAAACATACAAAGAAAAACCTGATCCTTCTCAAACTCTTCCAAAATATTTAAGGGGAAGGAACACTCCCACAGATATTCTATGAAGACATCATCACCCTGATGCCAAAACCAGACAAAGATACTACCAAAAAAGACAATTAAAGGCCAATTTCTTTGATGAATATATAAGCAAAAATTCTCAAAAAAATTAGCAAATGAAATCTAACAACACACAAAAAGATCATATACAGCACTCTTAATTGGATTCATCCCAGAGTCACAAGGATCATTCAACATACACAAATCCATCAGTGTGATACATTCCATCAATAACAACAAAAAAACAAAAACCATATGATCATCTCAATAGATGCAGAAAGAATATTTGATAAAATTTAATATTCATTCATGATAAAAACCCTTAGGAAAGTTGGTATAGAGGGAATATACCTCAACAAAATAAAAGCTATTTATGAAAAATTCATGGTCAGTATAAAACTCAATGGTGAAAAGCTGAAAGCCTTCCCACTAAAATTTGGAACAGGACAAGGATGCTCACTCTCTTAAGTTCTATTCAACATAGTACTGGAAGTCCTAGCCACAGCAATCAAACAAGAAGAAATAAAAGGTATTCAAATTGGTAAGGAAAAGATAAAATTGTCATGGTATGCAGATGATACAATACTACATATATATAATATAAAGACTCCATACAAAACCAACTAGAACTGATAAAGAATTCAGCAAGGTAGCAGGTACAAGGTTAACAAAGAAATTTGCTGCATTTCTTTACACTAACAATGAAATATCAGAAAAGGAATATAAATAAACATCAATTTTAATTTCATCAAAATTATTTTAATTTTGTATCAAAATTCTTTTGAATATTGCATGAAAAATTCTTAGGAATAAATCTCATCAAAAAGGTAAAAGACTTATATGCTGAGAACTACAAAACAGCCATAAAGGAAATTGAAGATAATTTAAACAAATGGAAAGATGTCCCATGGTCTTGAACTGAAAGAATTAATACTGTTTAAATGGCCATGCTACCCAAAGCAATCTACAGATTTAATGTGATCCCTATTAAACTACCCATGATATTTTTCACAGAACTAGAACAAATAATCTTAAAATTTATATGGCACCATGAAAGACTCAGAATTGCCAAAGCAATCCTGAGGAAAAATGACAAAGTAAGAGGCATAATGCTCCCAGACTTCAGATAATATTATAAAACTACAGTAATCAAAACAGCATGGTATTGGCAAAAATATAGACAATGGATCAATAGAACAGAACAGAGAGCCCAGAAGTAAACCCACACATCTATGGTCAACTGAAGTTTGACAAAGGAGACAATAATATACAATGGGAAAAAACAGTCTCTACAACAAGTAGTATTGGGAAAGTTAGTCACAAGAAAATTAATGAAGTTAGAACACATCCTTACAGAATACATAAGAATCAATTCAAAATGGCTTAAAGACTTAAATATAAGGCAAGACACCATAAAGCTCCCAAAAGAGAACACAGGCAAAACATTATTGGACATAAACTGCATCAGTATTTTCTATGGTCAGTATTCCAAGACAACAGAAATAAAAGCAAAAATAAGTGGGACCTAATCAAATTTTTAAGCTTTTGCATAGCAAAAAAAAAAATCATAAACAACAAAAAAAGACAACCTATGGACTGGGAGTAGATATTTGTGACTAATACGACTGACAAGTGGTTAATTTTCAAAATATGCAAACAGCTCATACAATTCTGTGTTGTGCTCCTGCTCAGTCATTTCAGTCATGCCCAACTCTTTGCCACCCTATGGACTATAGCCCGTCAGCCTCCTCTGTCCATGGAATTTTCCTGGCAAGCATACTGGTGTGGGTTGCCATGCCCTCCTCCAGGGGATCTTCCCAACCTAGAGATTGAACCTGTGTCTCCTGCTTCTCTTGCATTGCAGGCAGATTCTTTACTGCTGAGTCACTGGGGAAGACCAACAGAACAAAAAACAAACAACCAAACAACTCAATCAAAAAATTGGCAGAAGACCTAAATACACATGTCTCCAAAGAAGAAATACCGAAGACCAAGAGGCACATGAAAAGATGCTCAATATTGCTAATTATTAGAGAAATGCAAATGAAAACTACAATGAGGTAGAATCTCACACTGGTCAGAATGTCCATCATTAAAAAGTCTACAAATAACAAATGCTGGATGGGGTGTGGAGACAAGGGAATCCCACTACACTGTAAGAGGAATGTGGGAATGTGTGTTGGTGCAACTATTATGGAAAACAGTTTGGAGGTTCCTCAAAAAAATAAAATAGACTTGCCATAGATTCCAGCAATCCCACTCCTGGGCATATATCCAAATAAAACTGTAATTCAAAAAAATACATACAACTCTATGTCCATAGCACCACTACTTATAATAGCCAAAACATGGAAATAACCTAAATGTCCACTGACATATGAATGGATAAAGAAGATGTAGTGTATATTTATACGTACAATGGAATATTTGTTGGTGTTTAGTTACTAAGTCAAGACCAACTCTTTGCAACCCCATGAACTATAGCCCATAAGGCTCCTCTGTCCATGGGATTTCCCACGCAAGAATACTGAAATAGGTTGCTATTTCCTTCTCCAGGGGATCCTCCTGATCCAGAGAATGAATCCACGTCTCCTGCATTGGCAGGCAGATTCTTTCCCACTGAGCCACCAGGGAAGCCCAGTGGAATATTACTCAGCTATAAAAATATGAAATAGTCTCATTAGCAGCAGTGTAGATGGACCTAGAGATTACCATACTAAGCAAAGTAAGTCAGAAAGAGAAAAATACCACATGATATCACTTACATGTAAAATCTAAAACATGGCACAAATGAACTTATCTATGAAGTAGAAACAGACTCACAGATAAAGAGAACAGACTTGTGGTTGCCAAGGGGGAAGGAGTGTAGGGTGTTTATCCATATCAGATGGATAAACAACAAGGTCGTATTACATAGCACAGGGAACCATAGTCAATAATTTGTGATAAAGCATAATGGAAAATAATGTAAATCATTTTGCTGAACAGCAGAAATTAAAACAGCAGTGTATCAACTATACTTCAATAAAATTAAAAAAATAAATCAATGATAGTTCAATGATCAAACAGACTGATGTTAAAAAATAAACTTTCAAAATCACTTCTTCTTCAATTTACCTTCACACTAATGTCACATTAATTTTTCTAATTTATGACTCTGAGTCACTCCTTTCCTAAAAAGTCTTAATTGCCTCCAATGACAGATTACATTTGCACTTATCCTGCTATCCAAAGCCCTTCAACCCATCTTCCTGTCATATTTACTTCCCATGAACAATATAACCTGGATGACTTGTTGCCTGTGACAGTTACCTACGTGTCTCATTTCCCATCCAGACTCAAAAATATAATGAGTGTTTCAATCTTTCTTGTCTCAATAGCACCAGAGTAGACAACTGATGTTTTGGCATGCCTAGTATCCATTCTCTTTTCTTTAGGGAAAGAGTTTCAGAAAGCTATCCTTTTCCTATTGGCCTCCATGTTCCAGTTAAATGGGCATGTCTTCCAAGATATTTCCAACTATCAATTAGATATTCATTTCTTGTCATACCAGGAATGCAAAGACTCAAGAACTGAGAACAGCTGAAGCTAATTTATCCCAATGGCAGCTCTGTGAACAGACTGTTCTGCTCTTACACTGCAGGGTGCCTAGATTAATGTTCTATGGGAAGTCTAGTTGTCATCTGTTTACTTTATTTTCCAGCTTTAATGAGGTATAATTGACAAATGAAAATTGCATATATTTAAAGGTAGGCAATTTAATGTTCTGAAATACATATTCATTGTGAAATGAGCATTAAATCAAGCTAATTAACATATCCATTCCTCACATAATTACTTTTTCCTTTTTTATGTGTGTGATAAGAACACTTCAGATGTATACTCTTAGCAAATTTCAAGGATACAATACGTATTTTAAACTAAAGTTATACTGCTATACATTAGCTTTCCAGAACTTATTTTACAAAATTGAAACTCTGTACCCCTTGAATAACATCTCTCCATTCCCTCTTTTGCCAGTTTCTGCCAACCACTGATCTACTCTCTGCATTCATGTGTTCATCTTTTTTAGATTCCATATATAAGTGAGATTATACAATATTTGTCTATGTCCCACTTATCTTAGTTTTGATTTGCATTTCTCTGATGATTAGTGATGCTGAGCACCTTCTCATGTACCTGTTTTTTTGTTGCTGGAAGGTATTTGATTACTGATTCAATCTACTTATTTATGAGTCTATTCTGGTTTTCTATTGCTTCTTGATTTAGTTCTGGCAGGCTGTATGTTTCTAGGAATTTATTAATTTCTTCCAGCTTATCCAATTTTTTGACACACAGGTGGTCAAAATAATCCCTTATGATCAATTTATTTTTAAGGTATCCACTGTAATGTCTCATGTTTACTTCTAATATTCAGTTTTCTTTTTTCTTAGTAAATCTGGTTAAGGTCCTGTTGATTTTAAAAACTTCTCAGCTGATTTATGCTGATGTTTGGTAGAAACCAACGCAATACTATAAAGCAATTATCCTTCAATTAAAAATAAATAAATTTTTTAAAAAAGAAAAAAAATCTCAAAAAACTTTCAGTGATTAAAAAAAATTTTTTTTTCTGTTTTGTGCTTGATTTATTTCTGTTCTAATCTTTATTACTTCTTTTCCTTCTGTTAACTTTGGGCTTAACGTGGTCTTCTTTTTCTTGTTCCTTGAGTTGTAAAATTAGGTTGCTTGAGAATCTTATTTCTTTTGTAATGCAGGAATTTATCACTATAAACTTTTCTCTTAATATTGGTTTTGTAGTATTCCATAAGTCTTGGTATGCTTATGTTTGTTTCTCTTGAGATGCCTTCTAAACTCCTTTTCTATTTTCTTTTTGACTCAATGGATCTTCAAGAATAAGTTGTTTAGTTTCCATGTTTCCATGAATTTGTGAATTTTCCCATTTTCTTACTGCTACTGATTTCTAGTTTCATCCAACTGAGGTAAAAAAAAAAAAAAAAAGATACTTGAGATGGTTTCAGTCTTGAATTGGTAAGACTGCTTTGTGACCTAAGGTGTGGTCTATTCTGGGGAATGTTGTATGTGCAGTTAAGAATGTGTACTCTTTTGTTGTTGGGTTGAAAGTCCTGAATATGCCTTTTAGGCTCTCTTGGTATATAGTGTTCTTCCAGGTAGCTGTTTATTAATTTTCTGTCTGGATGCTCTATCCACTACTGAAAACTATTGTGCCGTTTTCACTTCTCCCCTTCAGATGTGTAAATATTTGCTTGATATATTTAAGTTCTCTGATGTTGGGTACATATATAACTGTTAAACCTTCCCATTGGATTGACCATTTTATCATTATAATATAATGTTCTTTGTCTTAGAGATAGTCTTTGAGTTAAAGTTTACTTTTTTTTTCCTCATATAAGCACAGCCAGACTTGCTTTCTTGGACCATTTTCTTGTCACCATTTTCATGGACTATATTTTCCTACCCCTTCAACTTTCTGCCTCTGTGTGTCCTTATATCTAATGTGAATCCTTTGTAGACAGCATATAGCTGGATTTTGTTTTTTAACCTATTTGCCATACTATGCCTTTTTAATTGGAGAGTGCAATGCATTTACATTTAAAGTATTGATAGGTGAAGACTTAACAATGATTTTTCATTGTTTTGTTTGTTTTGCATTTTTTGTTCCCATCTTCCTCTCTTGCTCTTTTTATTTGATAATTTTTGGAAGTGAATTGCTTTGGATCTCTTCTCTTTATCTTTTGTATATTGATTATAAGTTTTTTTCTTTGTGGTTACCTTGAGCATAAAATATTTTGTAGCTATAATCACTGAAGTTGACAACAACTTCCATCACACTTTTTTTTTTTACCAACTCAAACACTGTGTGTTTCTGTAGTCAGAATTTGCTTTTTTAAAAATTGTGTATTCATTAACAATTTATCTTATATAGTAGGCTGAAAAGTAATTTACATATTACCATTACAAGTATAACATTATTCTGTGTTTGTGTCTATTTTTCCTTTACTAGTAAGATCTATGCATTCATACAGTTCTGCCTTGCAGTTTACCATATTTTTTATTTTGATTTGAAGAACTCCCTTAAGCATTTTTTTTTTTTTTGCAAAGCAGGGGTAGTGGTGACAAACTCCCTTCATTTTTGTTTTCTTGCCTACTTTGTGTTTTGTTTGTCTTTCAGTTTATTTTTCTCTTTTATTCTTAAAAAAATAATTTTCTCAGGTAAAATGTTAATTCATAGATTTCTTTTTCTTTTACTTTTTTTTTTTCCTTTGGCATTTTGAAATATGCCATTCCACTCTCTCCTGGCCTACAAGGTTTCTGTTGAGAAATACACTCAGTCTTACTGAGAGGTGGGAGTGTGGGGCTTATATATGGTAAGTTATTTTCCTCTTCCTACTTTCAAAATTTTGTCTTTGTCTTTGACTGTTGACAATTTGATTATGCATCTTGGTGTAGTGTTCTTTGGTTTGCTCGTATTTAAGACCATTCATAAATCTGGATGTCCATTTCCCTCATTAGATTTGGGGAGTTTTCAGTCATTATTTAAAAAAAAAAAAATGCTCTCTGCCCCTTTCTCTCTCTTCTCCTAGGACTCCCATAATGCAAATATGGTTCAGTTGATGTCATAAAATTCTATAGGTTTTCTTTATTTTCTCTCTTTTGATTGGATCATTTCAAATAACCTATGTATGAGTTAGATGATTCTCTCTTCCACTTGACTGAGTCTGCAGTTTCTCTCTATTGCATTTTTTAAAAATTTCATTTCTTGTATCCTTCAGCTCCAGAATTTCAATGTGGTTCTTTTATTTTATAACTTCTATCTCTGATGAATTTCTCATTTTTTCCATGTACTGTTTTCCAGATTATGTTGTCTATCTGTGACTTTCCTGAAATAAATTTGAGTCAGCTTTTATTTATACATAGATGGTACAGTTCAATGGACATTGCTGATTAAATATAAGGGATTAGAATAAGTGCTCTGGAAGACACAGGAATATATGAGTTACTCCACAACTTTTAGAGAAAACCCAAGGTACAGAAAAATATGAGCTATTTTCTTAAGCTACAATGCAATATAAGAGAAAAAACTAACGGTTCAAGGCAGAATGTAAGATGTGTTCTCACAGAGGAGAGACAGAGTGCCCTAAGACAACAGAGGAGATGGGGATTAAATGTACCTGGAGCATGAAAGAGGGTTTCCTAGGAGAAGGAGAATTTGAGATGTCTTAGTTGGACCTCCACTCCCCCAAGCAAAAGTAGACTTTGCAAGAAGTATTGAGAGCAGGTGGTTGTTGTGAGTAGTCCAGCAGGAGAATGGGACAATAATTGAGGGAAAATAGAGTCAACAAGGGGTACAATTATTAAGCTACTAGAGCTTTTTTAGTGGTTCTGTAGCTGCAACCTGCGGAGAAGCTCTAGAACACTCTGTAAAATACGTATCCCAGAATTATTCCAACCAAGGAGTAAATAGTTGGGAATTTATACCCCCATAATTCTGTCATTGGTTAAGGGTTGCTCCTGAGGGATATTACTTTCTAAGCACTTCTGGTCCACAGAAGAATAGCTTCTATCCCTAGGAAGCCAACTGAAGAAAATGAGAAATTCAGTTCTAAAGCAAATACAAGTAATCTCTGAAAATCTTCAAATACTCTCTTGCTATTCATTGAGTGCCTCTATTTGCCAAATACACACAATATAGTGATTTAAAGTAGGCAACTTCTAAGGTGTCAGTGCCAAAGTATTGCTGTCTCACTGTAAGTAGCTTAAAGATTACCCAGTATAATAATGTTTTCATAACCAAAAGCAACTTAGTCTATCTTCTGTTAAACATTCCTCAGAATAGGAAAGAAGGAATTTAACACCTGGCACATATATATCTAATCTATTCCAATGATTCCTGAGTAGACATGACCTTCTAATGTTTCTCTGTAAGAGTTCCATAAAACAAAACGTCTGGGGAGAAGAAATTCATAGTAATCTGAATTGTAAATATGTGACTGTGGTCTAAAAACTGTAGCCATAATAGTATGCCAAGCTAAATAATAACTTTCAAAACTGCTTTTATTACTTAATGCTTTATGCGTATTGATAATCTAATCAGTTTCCACTTCTGGAAAGTGCCCATTTGAGTCATGCAAGCAAACAACATTCTGTCATGCTCTATTATCTCTGCTTTTATTAACCATCATTGAATATTTTTTAACCTTCAAACTTGGAAACAATCTATGCCTTGGAAGGCATAGCTCATGATCCAAAGAAAGGTTTGATTTGATGAAATGAGCAAATGAATTTAGTGCTCCGTCTGAGTTTCCTGCTGCTCACAGTGATAACCTACAGATTTTGGTAGGTCATCTTCACTATGTAAATCCACTTACACAAAGAGACAACACAGCTAAACACAAAATATCCAATAACAATATAAAAACCAAAACTTTTTTTTTTTCCTATTATGACTTGACTGTTACCCATTTGGAGTATTCTTGAAGGGCTATAGAGAAGGCTAGGAGTAGTAAAAACATGTAGAACTGGAGTCAGAAGAACAGAATTCAAGTCCTCCCCTGACAAAAAATTGCTGTAATAGGTATAGAATGAATAATGTATAAATGTTCATGGTATTGATATTCCAATTAAGAACTGTAATTTTGATTATTTCTATACTTTGCTTATGATCAGTACTTTGAATTCAAAATCCAGTTGTCATTTACTGCTACTCAGCTTGAATAATTTACTCTTTAGATTTCCTCATCTGCAAAACCAGATTAAGATCACTTACTTTTCAGGATTACTTTAAGAAGTAAATGAGATCATATGTACAGAAGAACTTAGCACAGTGTCTGCCATGAAGTCCCCCTTCTTCTTTTCATCCCTCTGTTCCTGCACTGATTTTATTTGTGTTTTGTAGACTGTAAATTCCCTTAGGGACAGAGATATATCTTATTATTTTCTGAAGAGGCCCAGCACATAGTCCTGATCTTTACACAGGGTAGGCATTAAATTTTTTAAAAAAGTGAACAAACATGTATTGAAGCTAATTTTAGATTATAGCTCTAAATGAAAAATGGAGACATGCAATGTTTTTGAGCATGGAAAAGACATGGGAAATATTCTAGGAAGTTTATGTGATGTTTATTTGAGAAATATAAGAGTTTATATGAGAAATGACTCTTTAGGAATAAACTTGGTAATCAAACTGCCAAAACATATATTGATAAGTGAGCAAGTCCCTTGAACTAATCATCTTGAAGTCTGTTCTAAGATTTTCCTTTTGCTCATGACATTTTAAATAACTGCTATGAGAGTTTGCATATGAATCACAAGGGAAAATGAGCATAATATTTTATATCCAGATTTCAGTTTTAAAACCAAAAGTAGTTATTTAATTACCACTCCCAAACTTAGTGATCTGCTGTGGCTCGAAAGGACTACCGACTATTATCTATAAGCAGATGAACATTAAAGTACAAAGATTTCTCAGTCTAATAATACATAGAAAAACATGACACATGAATGACATATATTTGAAGACAATTTTAAAATAAATTCCCAAAGATATACTGAGTAATAGCAACACTGTCTAGTAAAGACAGTTTCACAAGATATTTATTTGGAATATAGTGAGATTCATCTGACTACTTCTAGAGAGATATTTAGTAACACTTTAATCACATTATTTTATGAATATATATATAAGAGGCTCTACATTAACCCTGTTAAATATATATACTTATATATGCACAAAATATACAAATAATATGGCTATCCTACCTAGACCAAAGTCACAGCTTTCCTGTCCACTTCAGTATCGGCCACCCTCTGAGGTAAATACAATGAAAAACTATCAGCTTAATCATCCCTACCGTCTCTTCCCAATGGTCTCTTTCCTCCATGTCAGTTACTCACTCTCACAAACACAACTTAAACCTTATCATCGCTCCAGATCACTCCACCTCCAAAATGACTAATGCAAACATCCCACTCTGTTCACAATCCCCTACTCTTCCAGCTTGCTTGCTTATCTACTCCCATCTTAAACATTCTTCAGCCTAATTGGAGTCTCCAGGGCCTCCTATGGTATTGCTCTTTTATATCCTAACTTACCTTTCAGCTCCTCTCCCCAGCTTCACTGCTACAACCCAGGTCTAAGCTACCATAGTTAATGTGTCTATTGTGATAAACTCCCAGTGGATCTCCCTGCTTCTGCCTGTCCTCAACAGTCTATTGAGTCTATTCTTGGGCAAGCAGTTAAAGTAATCCTTGGAACAGATAAGTCCTGTCGGGGAACTCTTCTGCTCTGTACTATCTAATAAAGTACTGTTAGAATAAAGATCAAAGTCCCAATAATGACCTGTAAGCATACATGATCTGGTCCCTTGTTGCTTATGTGATTTCAATTCTTTTCACTTTCCCCTTGCTAACTGTAATCCAACCACAGCCTTCTCAACTCTACTCGGAACACAGTACAGACACACTGTACTGCTCTTCTTCCTGCAGGCAGTACTGTTCTCTCAAGGGTCTTCATGGTTTATTCCTTCACCTCCTTTAAGTTTCTGCCCAAACGTCCCTTGTCAATGAAACATTTTGACCATCCTGTTTCAAGGAGCAAATGACACTCCCCTATCTCACCAGCACTACCACCTTTCCCTGCTTTTTTCCTACAGACATATTACCATCTGACAAACTACATTCCCTTAATTTTTTGTATTGCCCATTGTTTACGCAATTCTCATTAAAATATAAGATTCATAGGGCAGAGACTTTTGTCTCTCACTCACTGATGTAGTCCCTATTCCTAGAACAATGCTTTGGACATGGTATGCACCTGATGATTATTTAATGAATGCTGCTTAGATTTTATGGTCTATTATTTCAACCATATTTTTTGCCACTAAATTTGTGTATATAAATTTCTAGATGATTAAGTTAATTCTTGAAGACGATAAAGGAAAAGTTTCATTCAAGTTGGGATTTAAATCATCTTATGAGAGAACTCCAAAATTCTTCTGAAGCTAGAGAAATTAAACCAGGGATTGAACCCATGCCTTCTGTACTGGCTGGTGGGTTCTTTACCACAGAGCCAACCAGGAAAGCCCTTATAAACTATGGCTATTAGATGCCTACTTGAAAGATGTGATTCTCTTAACCCAGTTATTCAGAAATACAGCTTTGACCTTTCAGTTCAAGTTCAGTTCAAATGCTCTGTTGTCTCCAACTCTTTGCGATGCCATAGACTGCAGCCTGCCAGGCTTCCCTGTCCATCACCAACTCCTGGAGCCTACTCAAACTCATGTCCATTGACTTAGTGATGCTATTCAACCATCTCATCCTCTGTGGTCCCCTTCTCCTCCGGCCATCAATTTTTCCCAGCATCAGGGTATTTTCCAACGAGGCAGTTCTTTGCATCAGGTGGCCAAAGTACTAGAGTTTCAACTTCAACATCAGTCCTTCCAGTGAACACCCAGGACTAATTTCCTTTAGGATGCACTAGTTGGATCTCCTTGCAGTCCAAGGGACTCTCAAGAGTCTTCTCCAACACCACAGTTCAAAAGCATCAATTCTTCAGAGCTCAGCTTTCTTGACACTCCAACTCTCACATCCATACATGACTACTGGAAAACCATACCTTTGACTAGGTGGACCTTTGTTGGCAAAGTAAAGTCTCTGCTCTTTAATATGTTGTGTATGTTGGTC
>NW_011495025.1:5429669-5450255 GCF_000754665.1 Bison bison bison | reverse complement strand
TTGCATCCAAGTACTGCATTTCGGACTCTTTTGTTGACCATGATGGCTACTCCATTTCTTCTAAGGGATTCCTTCCCACAGTAGTTGATATAATGGTCATCTGAGTTAAATTCATCCATTCCAGTCCATTTTAGTTCGCTGATTCCTAGAATGTCGATGATCACTCTTGCCATCTCCTGTTTGACCACTTCCAATTTGCCTTGATTCATGGACCTAACATTCCAGGTTCCTATCCATATTGCTCTTTACAGCATCAGAATTTGCTCCTATCACCAGTCATATCCACAACTGGGTATTGTTTTTGCTTTGGCTCCATCCCTTCATTCTTTCTGGAGTTATTTCTCCACTGATCTCCAGTAGCATATTGGGCACTTACCGACCTGGGGAGTTCCTCTTTCTGTATCCTATCATTTTGCCTTTTCATACTGTTCATGGGGTTCTCAAAGCAAGATACTGAAGTGGTTTTCCATTCCCTTCTTCAATGGACCACATTCTGTTAGACCTCTCCCCCATGACCCGCCTGTCTTGGGTGGCCCCACAGGCATGGCTTTCCAAGGCAAACCATTCAATATCACGGTAATCCAAGCCTATGCCCCAACCAGTAACACTGAAGAAGCTGAAGTTGAATGGTTCTATGAAGACCTACAGGACCTTTTAGAACTAACATCCTAAAAAGATGTCCTTTTCGTTATAGGGGACTGGAATGCAAAAGTAGGAAGTCAAGAAACACCTGGAGTAACAGGCAAATTTGGCCTTGGAGTAGGGAATGAAGTACGGCAAAGGCTAATACAGTTTTACCAAGAGAATGCACTGGTCATAGCAAACATCCTCTTCCAACAACACAAGAGAAGAGAAGACTCTACACATGGACATCACCAGATGGTCAACACCAAAATCAGACTGATTATATTCTTTGCAGCCAAAGATGGAGAAGCTCTATACAGTGAGCAAAAACAAGACCAGGAGCTGACTGTGGCTCAGATCATAAACTCCCTACTCCCAAATTCAGACTTAAACTGAAGAAAGTAGGGAAAACCACTAGATGATTCATAAATGACCTAAATCAAATCCCTTATGATTATACAGTGGAAGTGAGAAATAGATTTAAGGGACTAGATCTGATAGAGAGAGTGCCTGATGAACTATGGACAGAGCTTAGTGACACTGTACAGGAGGCAGGGATCAAGACCATCCCCATGGAAAAGAAATGCAAAAAAGCAAAATGGCTGTCTGAGGAGGCCTTACAAAAAGCTGTGAAAAGAAGAGAAGCAAAAAGCAAAGGAGAAAAGGAAAGATATAAGCATTTGAATGCAGAGTTCCAAAGAATAGGAAGGAGAGATAAGAAAGCCTTCCTCAGCAATCAATGCAAAGAAATAGAGGAAAACAACAGGATGGGAAAGACTACAGATTTCTTCAAGAAAATTAGAGATACCAAGGGAACATTTCATGCAAAGATGGGCTCGATAAAGGACAGAAATGGTATGGATCTAACAGAAGTAGAAGATATTAAGAAGAGGTGGCATGAATACACAGAAGAACTCTACAAAAAAGATCTTCAAGACCCAGATAGACACGATGGTGTGATCACTCACCTAGAGCCAGACATCCTGGAATGTGAAGTCAAGTGGGCCTTAGGAAGCATCACTATGAACACAGCTAGTGGAGGTGATGGAATTCCAGTTGAGCTATATCAAATCCTGAAAGATGATGCTGTGAAAGTGCTGCACTCAATATGCCAGCAAATTTGGAAAACTCAGCAGTGGCCACAGGACTGGAAAAGGTCAGTTTTCATTCCAATCCCAAAGAAAGGCAATGCCAAGAATGCTCAAACTACTGCACAATTGCACTCATCTCACATGCTAGTAAAGTAATGCTCAAAATTCTCCAAGCCAGGCTTTAGCAATACGTGAACCGTGAACTTCCAGATGTTCAAGCTGGTTTTAGAAAAGGCACAGGACCCAGAGATGAAATTGCCAACATCCGCTGGATCAATGAGAAAGCAAGAGAGTTCCAGAAAAACATCTATTTCTGCTTTATTTACTATCCAAAGCCTTTGACTGTGTGGTTCACAATAAACTGGAAAATTCTGAAAGAGATGGGAATACCAGACCACCTGACCTGCCTCTTGAGGAATCTATATGCAGGTCAGGAAGCAACAGTTAGAACTGGACATGGAACAACAGACTGGTTCCAAATAGGAAAAGGAGTATGTCAAGGCTGTATATTGTCACCCTGCTTATTTAACTTATACGCAGAGTGCATCATGAGAAACACTGGGCTGGATGAAGCACAGGCTGGAATCAAGATTGCCAGGAGAAATATCATAACCTCAGATATGCAGATGATAACCACTCTTATGGCAGAAAGTGAAGAGGAACTGAACAGCCTCTTGATGAAAGTGAAAGTGGAGAGTGAAAAAGTTGGCTTAAAGCTCAACATTCAGAAAATGAAGATCATGGCATCTGGTCCTATCACTTCATGGCAAATAGATTGAAAAACAGTAGAAACAGTGTCAGACTTTATTTTTTTGGGCTCCAAATTCACTGCAGATGGTGATTGCAGCCATGAAATCAAAAGACACTTACTCCTTGGATGGAAAGTTATGACCAACCAACCTAGATAGCATATTAAGAAGCAGAGACATTACTTTGGCAACAAAGGTCCATCTAGTCAAGGCTATGGTTTTTCCAGAGGTCACGTATGGATGGGACAGTTGGACTATAAAGAAAGCTGGATGCTTGGGGCTGGTGCACTGGGATGACCCAGAGGGAGGGTATGGGTAGGGAGGAGGGAGGAGGGTTCAGGATGGGGAACACAGGTATACCTGTGGCGGATTCATTTTGATATTTGGCAAAACTAATACAATATTGTAAAGTTTAAAAATAAAATAAAATTAAAAAAAAAAAATATATATATAAAAAAAGCTGAGTGCCGAAGAATTGATGTTTTTGAACTGTGGTGTTGGAGAAGACTCTTGAGAGTCCCTTGGACTGCAAGGAGATCCAACCAGTCCATCCTAAAGGAGATCAGTCCTGGGTGTTCATTGGAAGGACTGATGCTGAAGCTGAAACTCCAGTACTTTGGCCACCTCATGCAAAGAGCTGACTCATTGGAAAAGACCCTGAGGCTGGAAGGGATTGGGGGCAGGAGGAGAAGGGGACGACAGAGGATGAGGATGGCATCACCGACTCGATGGATATGAGTTTGGGCAAACTCTGGGAGTTGGTGATGGACACGGAGGCCTGGCGTGCTGTGGTTCATGGGGTCGCAAAGAGTAGGACACGACTGAGCGACTGAACTGAACTGAACTAGGCTGGTCATAACTTTTCTTCCAAGGAGCAAGCATTTTTTTTTTTTAATTTTTTAATTTTTTTAAATTTCATGGTTGTAGTCACCATCTGTAGTGATTTTTGTAACCCAAAATGATAGTCTGTCACTGTTTCCACTGTTTCTCCATCTATTTGACTGAAGTGATGGGAGCAGATGACATGGTCTTAGTTTTCTGAATGTTGAGTTTTAAGCGAACTTTTTTACTCTCCTCTTTCATTTTCATCAAGAGACTCTTTTGTTCTTCTTCACTTTCTGCCATAAGGGTGGTGTCATCTGAATATCTGAAGTTATTGATATTTCTCCCAGCAATCTAGACTCCAGCTTGTGCTTCATCCAGCTCAGCGTTTCTCATGATGTACTCTGCATTTAAGTTAAATAAGCAGGGTGACAATATACAGACTTGACATACTCTTTTTCCTATTTGGAGCCAGTCTGTTGTTCCATGTCCAGTTCTAACTGTTGCTTACTGATCTGCATACAGATTTCTCAAGAGGCAGGTTAGGTGGTCTGGTATTCCCACCTCTTTAAGAATTTTCCAGTTTGTTGTGGTCCACACAGTCAAAGGTTTTGGCATTTATCAACTAATAAAGCATACCAAAAAAAAGGTACTTCCATCCAGGTTCTTCTTTAGAAACTACAATAAAAATAATGAAGAAGAAAAGAAAGCTGCACCGTGAGTAAGAAATGGCCGTAACTATAGGTATCCAATCATGAATATTACTTATCAAATTCAACAAAATGTGGACCACAAGGCCAATAGCCAACATACAAACTCTCAGACCTCCAGTGGACTACACATTTTCCCAAATATCACAGTCCTAAGAGGTCTATTCAAAATTCCTTTGACTGAAGTAACTAGATCTGGTGGACATGGCCAAACCATTAAAAGAAAAACAAATCTAGAAAAACCCTGAAGGGCCCGAGGTTCACTTCCAGAGAATGACAGGGAAAAGGGAGTTGAAGGAGGAAGCATGCAGGTAAACCTTTGTCCTTATCTTTGCTTTGACTTCCTGGTAGAGGAAGCCTGTCTGGAAGTGAGGCTGATGAAAGTGTTGCAGAAGCCATGATCAGCTTTGACCAGAGTCAGCTGAGCAAAAATAGGTATTAGACGACTGCACTGACAGCCCGTTACAAAAATGCTTTACTGAGTCACGTCAACTTCCTACTCATGTCAAAGGGATAAACTAAAAATCTAAATATAGCTAAGATCAAATTCACCCTGTTCTTAAAATCTTTCATCATTCTCTGACTCCTACAAGTTTTAACTACTTAGCTGAACTCTATCCTAATTTAACACTAGTCTCTAGCTTTCTCCTGCTACTTCCTATGGTCCAGCCTGAAATGTCCAGTCACCACTACATGAAACTTCAACATAAAGCATACGCTTCTACCTAGAAGGTCTTTTGTTCCCCACCTTGCTTCCTCTCCCCACTAACTTCTTGAAATTCCTTGTCATTTTCCACAGAGCCACTTAATAACCCAATCATCCAAAAACTTCCACTTAAAATAGTTTTACAGTTTATGAAATAATTCATTTTTAAAAAGCATATCTGGAAATATACCTTAAACACTAAAATCATTCACCTAGAGCCAGATATCCTGGAATGTGTTATGACCAACCTAGACAGCATATCAAAAAGCAGAGACATTACTTTGTCAACAAAGGTCCGTCTAGTCAAGGCTATGGTTTTTCCAGTAGTCGTGTATGGGTATGAGAGTTGGACTGTGAAGAAAGCTGAGTGCCGAAGAATTGATGCTTTTGAACTGTGCTGTTGGAGAAGACTCTGAAGAGTCCTTTGGACTGCTAGGAGATCCAACCAGTCCATCCTAAAGGAGATCAGTCCTGGGTGTGCATTGGAAGGACTGATATTGAAGCTGAAACTCCAATACTTTGGCCACCTGATGCGGAGGGTTGACTCATTTGAAAGGACCCTGATTTGGGAATTTTGATATGGGAAGCAGTATGGTCATATTTGCATGACAGGAAGTGCCTTAGGCAGCAGAAGAGTGAAGACCGTGTCAAGGGGCAGAGTAGAGTCAGGAAAACCAGCAAGAAGGCTACTGCAGCAGACTCCTGAGAATCAATCAGTTCCCAAATCTGGCTGAGTATGAAAATTGTCAAGGAAGCCTTTTAAAATACAGATTTTGGAGGCCTGCCACGAGTTTTGTGACTCAGTCTGGGTCACCAGGTGAATGTGCTCATGGGCCAGGTGTAGAATTGTCCTGGCTCCGTGAGAGGCAATAAGGAAGCGCCAGTGAGGGTGGGAGAGACTCATGAGATACTTAAGCAATAGAATAAACACTTTTAGTGACTGATGGACATCAACCTGGAGTGATTATGTGGATGGATAGGCCATTCATTACGCCCATCAAATGGAGCATTCAGACCTTCAAAGGCAAGGAAAATCATGAGAAAATCCATGGGGCATGCAGGCACAGGTGAGCACTAGGTAGGTAGACATAGATGTATGGTGTGCCAGGGAGAGCTCTAGATTGAAGACCTAAGAATGAACTTAGGAAATAATGTTTAATTCAGACTAAGAGAAGGAAGAATTCTCAAAGGAGATGGAAGAGAGATCAGAGAAACAGGAAGACAACAAGTAAAATTCAAAATTCACTCAAGCATTCAATAGGGAAAGTTTGGCTTGGGGACAAAGTATAAAGGGTCTAAATTCCATGTAAAGAAATCTTGATGGTCTATTGTCAGCAAAAGCAGGGGAGGGCAAAACAATAATGGCAAAGGGTTTATTTACTTAAGTTAAGACTATGATATAGTAAGATTTATTTTGAGGGAACATCATTCTATCACTGGTAGAAAGGAGGTGGGGAGAGGCTGAGTCTAGAAGTGGCAGAACAGTCTGAAATTCTGTGGCAGTAAAAAGGGGCTTCCTTGGTGGCTCAGACAGTAAAGAGCCTGCCTGCAATGCAGGAGACCTGGGTTCAATCCTTGGGCCAGGAGGATCTCCTGGAGGAGGAAATGTCAACCCACTCCAGTATTCTTGCCTGGAAAATCCCACGAACAGAGGAGTCTGGCAGGCTACAGTCCATGGATCGCAAAGAGTTGGACAGAACTGAGCGACTAACAAAAAAAAAAAAAAAAAAGGCCTAATCTAAAACAGTGGTAGGGGGTGGACACAAGTCACCCATTTCAAAGGAAACATCTAAGGCAGAATGTTGGTCCCTGTGGGAATGGTAAAGGAAAGGAAAGTAAGGGCAAACTGAGGTTTCTAGCTCGGCAGGCTACAGGCTGAGAAACTAAGGCTGGAGAGGGCAGAATGTAGACAAAGTTCTAGAGGTGATGTTGTGGGTGTGAGAAATTTCAGGCACCATATGGTGTTTTATGGGTAGTGAGAAATATGGCTCTATTGTTCTGATAGGTTGGGGCTATTTATGATTTCGAAGTCATGAGGATGGATAAGTAAAGCAAACAATAGTCACCATGGCAAATACATATTTAGTGAGGATAAATGATGGCCAGTGGTGATTGTCAGGACAGTATGAATGTAGTATTCAAAATAAAATTAATACTACAGATACTGCCTGACCTATACCAAGCTCAAGGAGACCTACATTCTTTATTCTAAGTATTATTGGTACCACAGTAAATCAGTCTGTGGGTTTTTGTTTTTTAACTTTTGGCAATCATGTCATACTGACATTTCATACTGTGTTAGACGTTAGGTAAAATCCATGTATGGTTTTTAATTGAATTATTAATAACAAGTGTTGGTCTCCTTTTGGCTATGAAACTAAGCATAGGACTGTCCAACTGTACTGATTCCATGAGAAATGATGTTTTTCTTGCAAGAGACAGACAGCTAAACTAAAAGTAGTTCATCTTATATGGGCATTTACTTCCCTCGTGTAACTGAAAGTTCAGAGGTATGTGTACTGAGGGTTGGCTTGGCAGATGAGCAATGATGAGGAACTGAGGCTTTTTTCTCTTTTAGCTGCCAACCTCAGTGAATCAGCAGCACATTCATCAGGGGCAAAAGGAGGTGGCAGTGGCACCTGCATTCTGCCTTCCCATGAGAAGATCTGAAAGCAGGATAACTCCACCCAGAGGCAACCACAACTCAGATCTCTCAAATCATTCTCTTTTCTGTAATCAGGGATGAAAATACTTCCTAGAAGCCATCTGCCCCCAGCACACTTTCCCTTTCATCTCTTTGCCCTGAACTGTGTCACAGTCGACACAATTTAGTCAATCACTGACTAAAGAGGATAGTATTATGAACCATTTATGATTTAACCAACATTTGGGGCTGAGGGAGGGGCCTGTCTGACCTCAGCCCATTGCTGCAGGCTCAAATAAAGCAGGTGATTTTTCTTCTTGTTAACCAAGGAAGGATAGGGGAAGGGCTGTACACACACACACACACTTGGTCTACATATCCAGCCATCCAGTGTCTGACCTATTCTTCCAGCTTTATTTCACTCTCAAAAGGGCTAAGTATGAGCTTGTTCAATCCAATTATTAAAATACTGAGAATTACACAATTATAGAGACCACCCCTGAACAAAACAGCAATCTACATTCCAACATTCAGAAAAAGTTCTTCACCTAGGTCCAAATGAATCCAAATTTATATTTCTCTGGACCCCCATTCTCATTTAGCCCACAAGGGACAGAGAACATCATCTAACACTTTGTGTCCTACCCTGGGGCACACAGAGGTGTGTCAGTGGGTATGTTTAGGACTTTTCCTCCTTAAATACCCTTTTCTCTGTCTCAGTACTTTTCATGAGCCTCAGTTTATTCTCAGCTCAGATGTTCCACGTCTCATTCACTTCAGTGTATTTATCACTTGTTCTGTGCCCGTTTCTCTTTTTGGCTACATCCTTCTAAAAGCTGAGCTCATGAGAATGAAACCTTGTTTTTCTTTGTTGCTCTTCCATTTTCCAGTATGTTAATGATACCACTCTGAACCTCCCAATCCCTTTTCAATCCAGCTTCTTTTTGGCTTATTTCAAATGTTTCTATGATCTTAGGAATTTTAGAAAAAAATCTGCTTTCTAAACAATGTCCAGGTATACATATCTAACCATAGCTAATGTATTCTTTATTGTTATGGATCTTAAAATGGCCCTGGTCCATCCCATTAAACTAGTTTCCATAACTTCCACTACATCTTTATTGGTTATAATTAAGTCCAGAAAACCACACTCCCTTGTTGCTTTATTTACCATATGAGAGATAAGACTATTAGCAAGATCAGCAAAAAAAAAACACATTAAATATTCTGTTTTAACAGAATGATGGTTCAACATATAGACATGTGGAGTTTCCAGTGATGACACTTATCTGCTTCTAGGCCAGATGTGAAACCTGCATTAGGAGAGTAGCAGTCATATTCATCCACCTGAGATACCCGTATTTGGTTCATTCAGTATTACTAGTTTATCTTTCTTGTATGCTCATATTTAAACCGAGCAGCTCAAATATTTCCAAACAGGGCACTCTTCCAAAGATCTCAACAGGAGTTATTTTATTTACACAACATTTAAGCTCCCGTTGGCATATTCTAGTGATTATTGGTATCCCAGCAAGTTTGTCTTGCCAATGGAATCATACTAATTTATTTTCATTCTATTTTAGGTTTACTATATTATCTTATCGGCCATAGTTAAAACATATGTTGTATTAAAAAGTGTTTATCAGAGATACAGCCGAAACAAAGTCAATCATTTTTTAATAATTTAAAAAGAGACTCTCTAGAAAGCATGATTGGAATTAGAGAAATATATTTAAGGTATATTTTTTCTATTTAAAATTATTTTTCATAGCAAAAGTGATACAAGTTTTTATTTTTTTTAAATATTCTCTTGTGAATCCTTATATTTTCTCAGCTACCATGTTACTTTCATGTTAGGCTACACTTGATATTCTCCAAAGCAGCTCCTTGTATCTGGGCACTGTTCTTCCCTTCCCACAAAATTCAGTTTAAAGCTTGGGGCTGGTGCACTGGGATGACCCAGAGGGATGGTATGGGGAGGGAGGTGCGAGGGGTGTTCAAGATTGGGAACACGTGTACACCCATGGTGGATTTATGTTGACGTATGGCAAAACCAATACAATATTGTAAAGTAAAAAAATAAATAAAAAATAAAAGGCAAAAAAAAAAAAAAGTTCTCTTTATCAGGTTGGCAAGATTCCCATCAAATGCATTCCTCTCATATATACTCCATTTCTTACAGGGAGTCTGTTGTATTCACACATAAGCCCTCATTAGGAAAAGCTCACTTTGGCCTTCTTTTAGCTGTTTTGGTTCAGTGCCACGTGATACCCCTTGTTTTTTTCATTTCTTCTTCAAAGTCATGCCTCAACTGGAAGAAGAGATGAAAATACCCCTTCAGTGCCCAAACCAAGTGCCTCCAGTTTTACCACTGAAGGCCATATGAATCAACAAGAGTATAGTGTGGTCTATAATGTGCTAAGTCTCAGGATACCTCCTGGGGAACCTCCCCTATCAGTTCCATAAGGATTTACCTCAATATGAATGAGAAAGAAATAATATGCCCTCCCTCTAGTCCCTACCTAAAGCACTTGGCTTGGATGATTATCCTCTGACTCTCAATAGTAAATCTGTAGAGACTTACACGCATTTACCTAATGTGAAAAAGATATATTATAAATTATCTGCCAACATATAGAAAGATTTAGAGATTATTGTCAAGATTCCTTTATCAGTTTTAAAACTACTCTTGGTACTGGTGATAGTTACCAAGGACCATATATATGGGACTTTCAATCTGAAGTTGAACTTGGAAGTGTGCCAGGCACAAGAGAGACAAAAAGACAGAATAACACTCTCTTCAGGAATCTGCTGCTTACTCAGTAAGCTAGCACTGGTGGACACAGACTTAAGCACGTCTCCCTGCTGAAACACCAGACTTCCATACAAATGTGGTGCACACAACTGACCACAGCACTGGGCTCATGGAAGTGCTTTTGAGATGATTTTACTGGGAAACATCAAACCACAATTATTCTTCAGTCTTGGAAGAATATATATCAGTTTAACAAACAACACAAAGAACAGATTTCATAAAAAGGACTCAACAAACATAGGAATAATCATCTGAAGGTATATTCATAAGGAATTTTTTATGACAGAATGATTACCATTCAAAATTAGCAATACTAAAAATTAAATATCAAAGTTGACTTACTTTTACTATGATAAGCCTTGCCAGGTTTTCACACCTCTGGTTATCATTTTCCATATACTCTACTTCAAACAGGGTATTATAATTTTCTAGTATTTTAGCCATTATCTTGTTGCAGAGATCTTGTTCTTTCACACCTTCAAGCCCAGGTGGCACACTAGAAATAAAGGGAAAAAATTGAGAGCAATTACTTTGTAATAGCACAATGCCAGCACAGCTGACTCATGCTTATACTTTTACATTTCCTGAATGATTGATCAGCCTTCTCAAAAGGACACATGGGATTTTCAATAAGCTCTGTGGTGACACATAGGTATTGTTTGGACAACTGGCAAGTTCCCAAGATCTGAATTAATAGCTTGTGCTGAATAATAAAAGTACATGCTGTTCAGGAAGAAGGTATAGGTTAACATGGGTGCAATCAATAAAACTTTGCATATGTTAGAAATTGTTACTCATAAAATATTAACATTTATTTTTTTAAAAAAGCAAAAGCTAGAAAGAATAAGTGTTACGACAAAAAGAATGAGTGTTTTATCATGTTAGAAACACTCAGTTACACAAATAATAGCAATATGATCTTTATTTAAGGATTTCTTAGATAATTCACAAAAGGCACAAAACTTGAAAGGATAAGATACTTCTGGGAAAAATACTGGTAGTTGTTGATTATGCACCTGGAAGATGTATTATTACTATTTGCTCTTCTTTGGGGTATGTTAAATTTTTCCATAATTAAAAAAAAGTATACAAATCTGAATGCAGAAGACACTATATACATACATATACATATATATAGAGAGAGAGAGAAAGGAAAGACAAGCTATAGATTGAAAGAAATATCTCTTTAGTAACATGGGTAATGGGTATAGGATTTAGTAATTACACCTAAAGAATTCTTACTAATCAATAAGAAAATGAATAATTATTTTTTTAAAAGATAGAGAAAAGACAAACTGACAAACTCATATAGAAGAAAACACATGGACAGTCAAGAATCTTAAGATACTCAACCTCACTGAGTAACCAGTGAAATACATCAAAAAGCAACAAAGATGTATCAATTAATATCCATCTGTATTAATTTTCTACAGCTGCTGCAACAAAGCTATGACCAATTGGGTGGCTTGAAAAAGAAATTTATTCTGTCGTAGCTCTGGAGGCCAGAAGAGTAACATCAGTATTACTGGAAAGAAATCATACACTCCACAGAAGCTCAAGAGAGAGAATATGGCTGGCAGCATTACTTGGCTGTGGCCACATCACTTTAATCTTCAATCAAGGCCAACATCTTCAAATTTCTCTTTACTCCACCTTCACATGACCTTCTCCTCTGTGTACATGCCCAATCTCCTTCTGGCCCTTATAAGAATACATGAGATTGCATTTGGGCTGGGGCTAAGACACTGACTCTCACTGCCCACATAAATAATCCAGGATAATCTCTATCTGAAGATCTCTGAGGTGACAGGTAGTAAAGAATCTGTCTGCCAATGCAGAAAATGCAAGAGATTCTGGTTTGATCCCTGAGTCGGGAAGATTCCCTGGAGGAGGGCATGGCAACCAATTCCAGTATTCTTGCCTGGGAAATTCCATGAACAGAGGATCCTGGTGGGCTACAGTCCATGGAGTTGCAAGAATCAGACATGACTAACTGAGCACACACTACAAAGGTCTCTATCTTAATTATAACTGCAAATTCCCTTTTTTACTCCCAATAAAGTAACATACACAGTTTCCAAGGCTTCTAAACTTGCTCCCTTGGGGGGACATTGTTCAGCCTCCTATACCACCTTTGGGGTACATACCCTAAGGTGACTCCCAATGAATCACATTCTTGTACTCCCCTCAGGTGTAGGCAGTACCTGTGATTTGCCTCTGATCAAGAGAATATGGCAAAAGTCATATCACGTCACTCCCATGATTACGTTACATTATTTAAGACTCAATCTTAGCAGACTGGAGTGAGGATTCTTCTCTGCTCTTGAAGAAATAAGCTGCACGTTCAGAGAGGGCCTGTGAGAGTGCCATACACCATGGGACTAATGTGGACCTGAGGCCTCTAGCTTACAGCCAGTAAGAAGCTAGGGTACAGCTTGCAAGAAAATGAGTCTGTGAACAACTCTCATGAGCTTGAAAGCAAGTAATTTCCTAAACTCAGTGAAAAGTGAAGTTGCTCAGTTGTGTCAGACTCTTTGTGACCCCATGGACTGTAGCCTACCAGGATCCTCCGTCCATGGGATTTTCCAGGCAAGAGTACTAGAGTGGCTTGCCATTTCATTCTCCAGAGGATCCTCCTGACCAAGGGATCGAACCTGGGTCTCCCACATTGTAGGCAGACGCTTTACCGTCTGAGCCACCAGGGAAGCCACCTAAACTCAAGTCTGCTTATAAAAATGCAGCCCAGCTGTTACCTTGATTTCAGCCTTGTGAGACCAAAAGCAGAGGACCGAGCTAGGTTGTGCCTGGACACCTGAGCCATGGAAAGCATGAAATAGCAAATTTTTGTTGTTCTAAGACACCACATTTGTGGTGATTCGTTGTACAACAACTGAAAACTAATACAGAGTTTGATACCTGGAAGTGGGTTGCTGCTATAACAAATATCTAAAATGTGGAATGTCTTTGGAACTGGATAGTGAGAGGAGACTGTAAGAATTTGACTGGCATGACAGAGAAAGCCTAAATGCCTTCAACAGAGTTTTCATTGAAATCTGGACTTTACAGACACTGCTGGGGAGAGTTCAGAAGTGCTAGCCAGACAGTAATAAGGAAGGGGTGAGGTCAAATAATAGGCAATGAAAGAAGCTGCAACACACGCTAGACAAATTTAGGTTGAGAACTGGAGCATGGATTTTAGAACCCATTTGTGTTCTGTTTACTGATGACTGGGGAAAAGATGAACTATGGCCTCCTGGGGCTTCATATGGAAACAAAGGCTAGGTCTTGGTAAATAATGATTTTTAAGTAGAACAAAGAAGGCAGGAACAAATGACTGTTATTAAGGAGGAGAAGTAACCACAGGAAAGATAATAAATTAGTCATAAAGACTACCATTTCTATTTCAAAGGTACAGATCAGAGTTTGAAGCACATTCTTGAGTCGTTTTGTAGGATCCAAATCCCCTCAAGCACTGAGCCACCAGATTAACTGGAGCCTAAGGAATGATGTTGGTGACCTCTGCTGACCCTCATGACCTCATTCAACTAGGTACCTGAAGTTTGTCAACCTAGAGTGATTTTTGCTTCATTTTAATGTTAAAATCCCCACGCCAAGGTCTGGGATTGCTACCATTTTTGAACATGAGACTATGTTTGAGCATGTTGTTGCATTGTGCAAGCCCATCTAGAACTCCACCTATAAACTGAAGGTTACACTCACTCTGTCATGAAAGTGTATGCACTCACAGCTGTAAACATCACTCATCTTCCTGTCTGGGGAGACAGTGTTTTGCGAAACATCTCCCTGTCTCTTAATTTGTCACAAATAATAAATACTTCTGTTTTGATCAGAAGTACTTGGTGTATTCATTGCCTAAGCACTTCAAGGGATGATGGACTGACCCACTATGTCCAGTAACAGAAGACAATAAGAAACATGCTACTGGAAATTGGAGAAAGGTAGACCCTCACTTGCTGACAGAAAGAAAAGTGCAATTAATTGTATTCTGCAGTTATGTGGGAAGCACATTTTTAAGCAACAAGTTTGTATAGACAGTGCAAGAAATTTCCAAGCAATGCTGTAAAAGTGCCACCTGATTTCTCTTTGCCACTTATGGTAAATCAGAGGCGGGGGGAAGAGGAGGTCAGGGGAAAGGAGGGAAACTGAGGTGAAAACTGCCAAGTAAAAAGAAAATAAGTGAAGTGAAGTGAAGTGAAGTGAAGTGAAGTGAAAGTTGCTCAGTCGTGTCCGACTGTTTGTGACCCCACTGACTGTACAGTCCATGAATTCTCCAGGCCAGACTACTAGAGTGGGTAGCCTTTCCCTTCTCCAGGGGATCTTGCCAACTCAGGGATTGAACCCAGGTCTCCCGCATTGCAGGTGGATTCTTCAGCAGCTGAGCCACGAGGGAAACCCAAAAAGAAAATAAGGCTTGATTTAAAAATCAACTCTACAGATGGCAAAGAAAGTTAAAGTGTTAGTCACTCAGTCATGTCCAACTCTTTGTGACTCCATGGACAGTAGCCTACCAGGCTCCTCTGTCCGTGGAATTAATTCTTCAGGCAAGAATATTGAGGTGGGTTGCCATTCCCTTCTCCAGGTTATCTTCCCAATCCAGGGATCAAACCCGGGTCTCCTGCATTGCAGGTAGACTCTTTACCATCTGAGCCACCAAAGAAGCCACACAGATGGCAAAAGACACTGAAATTAAGAGATTCACTGTTCGGAAAGTAAGCTTGATGAAAAAGGCTGAGTGTGTGATGATGAGAACCTTTGCTAAAACCTCAGAAACATGAAAAGTTTATTCCATTAGACAAAGATGAGTAAGGGTGCGTCTCACCCATCCTTTCAATTAAACCAGAGAGCCTCCAGGAATTTAAAGGCATTGCCTGTCAAGCCATTTTAGCATGAGCCTGAAACAGAGAAAGGGTTATCTTGGAAAGATCTGAGGATACGTCTTTTTTCTAATGGAGTGAATACCAATGAAATTCACAGAAGACCTATAAGTTTTTGAGAAACCTATTTCTGCAAAAACACTGCCAACTTGGAATGAAAGGGACAAAACGGGTGTAAAATGAAGAGGCCATTAGATTTCCAAAATTCAGTTGGCAGGAAGCAGGCTGATAAGTTACTCAGCTACAAACATGTGCTGCCTTTCATCAAAAATGAATGATGTCTCAAAAGACAGAACCAAGAGCGTGAAGTTGAAAACCATGGAGAAGTATTCCCAGGCTTTGAAACTTAGTCATTAGATTCCCAATATTGGCTGGGCTGGATATCAGAAATGTCATTAGCCAGTGACTTTTAAAATTTTTAATCTTGAATTTTATCCTGTTTGAACCAGAACATCTATTGTTATTCTCCTGTGTTTGTTCCATCATTATATGTTAAGCATGTTGGGGCAAATAACCTCTCTTCAACTTCATCCTCTCAGGATGCTTTCTCAACCAGAAAGTCACAGCCAGTCTTGAGATGTGCTAGTAGACAATCATCAATTGTAACAAAATAGAAACTTTTGCACATTTTGTCTTATTCTGAAATTAGGTTCAAGGTATTTGATATGATACACTTACTCTCAATCATTGTATTGCAATATCTTTCTTTAGTCAGATGTAAGGCTAAAGCTTCATTAAGTAACAGGATACATGCCTTCCTTAAGACCTTCTGCAGCAATGATGCAGCAGTCTGTTGGAAAGAGTTTTGGCAATTATAACTTTCTGCCATATGGTTATTTCCATTGATAAAAGCTTATCAATTTTACACTTACCACTCTTTAAATATCCCAGGCAAAAGCAAATGAGAAAAAAATGTTAAGGGGAGGATTCTGGAAAGATAGTGGAGTAGAAAGCACCAGAAATCTGTCTCACTACCTAACCAACAATTACACTAGCAGAATTTGTCTGATGAAATATTTTGAAACTCAAGATATTCTGGAACTGAAGGTTTACAACATCTGGGGAAGGTGCAGACAGTAAACTACAGTTAATTCTGGTCAATTTTAGCTCTTAGCAGAGTAGCCACTCTTCCCCACCCCATTCATGTGGCAGGAAGATAGTCTCATATTCCTTAAGCAGCCTGTATACAGATTGTGGGAGCCAGGATAAGCAAAAAGGATCTTGTCTTCCAAATACTGGGGATCTGTGCTCTGAATGTTGACTGTTGCATCTGAGGTGCAAAAACGTGGGCAGCCATTGCTGCTGCATCTTTCTCCCTTGTTGAAAAGCCCTCCCTCTTAGCTGAAGTGACCTCTAGGAGATTTAAAGGGCTGGCACCCCTTTTTTCTGACACTTAAATTTTTTTTTTCCTTTATCCACTTTTGGGAATCAGACATTAAAAATCAGGACGTTCAAAAACATCCGTTATACATGGGGAAAATCAGAAAATGATGGTGCATGCCCAGGTAAAGGCTCAAAACAGACCTGAAAAGACCTTAAAGTTACACGTAAGGTTGATCTTGGTAAAAAGACAGTCTATAACAATAAAAACAAAAACCAGTCAACAAGAATTTTAGAAACAGCAAACCCTGGGGAAGGAAGAGAATCTGAATTCCAAAGTTACTACATTATTTGATTTAAAGGACCTCTGTTCAACAAAAATATCACAAGGCATACAGAGACAGGAAAATATGGCTCATTCAAGGAAAAAATAAATCAACAGATAATGTGCTAGGAAAAGAATTGATGGAAGATATTCTAGATAAACTGGAGAAGGAAATAGCAACCCACTCCAGTACTCTTGCCCGGAAAATTCCATGGACGGAGGAACCTGGTAGGCTATAGTCTATGGGGTCACAAAGAGTCAGACACGAGTGAGCGACTTCACCTCATATTAGATAAAGATTGTAAATCAACTGTCTTAAAGAGGACCAAAAAATCAAAGGAAGATGTCGAAAATGTCAAGAAGATAATGTGTGAACAAAATGGAAGTATTGATAAACAGAAAGAAAACCCAAAAAGGAGACCAAAAGAAATTCTAGGGATGAAAAGTACAATAACTGCAATGAGAAATTCACTAAAAGGATTCAAAGGCAGATTTCAATAGGCAGGAGAAAGAATCAGTGAACATGAGGATAGGACGATGAAGACTACTGAGTCTGAGGAACACGGAGGAAAAGAAAAGACCTAAGCAAAGCAAACAGAACCTAATGAACCTATGGGACACCAGTAAGTGAGTCAGTATACACAACATAAGAGTCCCAGGAGAAGAAAAGAGAGAAAGTATTTGAAAAATAATGACTGAAAATTCCAAGATGAAAGAAACGAATATGAATGTCTAAGAAGCTCTAAGGACTCAAAGACCTACAGAGACACATTATACTCAAGCTTTGAAAAGGAAAAGACAGAATCTAGAAAGCAATGAGAGAGAAGTGAGTTATCACATACAAGAGATCCTCAATTAGATTATCAATAGATTTCTCATCAGAAACTTTGGGGGCCAGAGACTGATATATTCAAAATGCTAAAGAAAGAAACTGTCAACTAGTAAACCTATATGTAGCAAAAATATCCTTCAAAAGTGACAGAGAATTGAAGACATTCCCAGATAAACAAAAGCTAAGAGCATTAGTGACCAACAAACCTGCCCTGCAAAAAATGCTCAAGGAAATCCCGAACAGTGAAATGAAAGGACACAAGGCAGTAAATAGAGCTTTATGGAGAAATGAATATTTCAATAAAGCTAAATACATGGGCACTTTTAAAAGCTTGCGTTAGTGTAACAATGATCTGGAACTACACTTTCTGTTTTCTAATTTAAGAGACTAACACACTCAGAGTACAAAAAAATGTTAGTTTAAAAGCTAGTACTGTAACTTTGGTTTGTAATTGCAAACCTAAGAGACTAGTGATTCAAAAGAATTATCAGTAACCCCAATACCAAAACAAGGACACAAGAAAAGAAAACTATAGGCCAATATCCTTGATTAACATAAATGCAAAAATCTTTAACAAAGTATTTGTAAGCTGAATTCAACAGTACATTAAAAGGATCATACTATGAGATTTATTCCAGACACTGAAAGATGGTGCAACACCTGCAAATCAATGAGAAACACCAGGCTAACAGAATGAAAGACAAAAATAACAATCATTTCAACAGATGCAGAAAAAGCATTTGACAAAATTCAACATTCATTTATGATAAAAATTCACAATAAAGTGGGCACAGAGCAAAGGTACCACAAAATGAGAAAGGCCATATATGACAAGCATGCAGTTAACAACATACTCAATGGGCAAAAGTTGAAAGATTTTTCCTCTAAGATCAGGAACAAGACAAGGATGCCCACTCTCACCACTTTTATTCAACACCGTATTGGAAGTCTTAACCAGAGCAATTAGTCAAGAAAAAGAAATAAAAGACACTGAAACTGAGGAGAAGTAAAGCTGTCACTCTTTGCAGATGACATGATATCATATGGAGAAAATCCTGAAGACTCCACCAAAACTGGAGCTGTAAAGGAGCAAAGTTTTGTATGTTACTGAAGTAAAGCTGGTATTTATTCAAATTAGAATATTAAAACTTTAGGACAGTAAATGTAATTCCTATGGTAACCACAAGGAAAAGAGCCATAGGATATTCAAAAAAAGGAAACAAGAAAGGAACTGAAACATTTCAGTAGAAAGAAAAAAAGACAATAACTTAACACAAAAGAGAATACTAATGCAGGAAATGAACTAAAAAAAAGCTTCCATTTCTAAGATATGTAAGTACTTGGGATATAATATACAACAAAAAGGGCAAGTGTTAGTCACTCTGCCATGTCTGATTCTCTGTGATCCTATGGAGTGTAGCCCTCCAGGCTCCTCAGTCCATGAGATTCTCCAGGCAAGAAAACTGGAGTGGGTTGCCATCTCCTTCTCCAGGGGATCTTCCTGATGCAGGGATTGAACTCAGGTCTTTGGCATTGCAGGCAGATTTTTCACTGTTTGAGCCACAAGGGAAGCCCAATGTACAACATATTAAATATAATTAATACTGCTGTGTGTTATATGAAAATATTTTAACAGAATAAATCCTAAGAGCTCTTATCTCAAGGAAAAATTATTTTTATTTTGTATCTATATGACATAATGAATGTTATTAAACTTACTATGGTAATCATAATGTATATAGTATATGGTGGGCTGCCGTCTATGGGGTCGCACAGAGTCGGACACAACTGAAGTGACTTAGCAACTTAGCAATACAAGTCAAACCATTATGCTATATACTTTAAATTTATGCAGCACTATCGAAAAAGCAAGAGAGTTCCAAAAAACATCTATTTCTGCTTTATTGACTATGCCAAACCCTTTGTGTGGATCACAATAAACTTGGAAAATTCTGAAAGAGACGGGAATACCAGATCACCTGATGTGCCTCTTGAGAAACCTATATGCAGGTCAGGAAGCAAAAGTTAGAACTGTACATGGAACAACAGACTGGTTCCAAATAGGAAAAGGAGTATGTCAAGGCTGTATATTATCACCCTGCTTATTTAACTTACATGCAGGGTACAACATGAGAAATGCTGGGCTGGATGAAGCACAAGCTGGAATCAAGATTGCTGGGAGAAGTATCAATAACCTCAGATATGTAGATGACACCATCCTTATGGCAGAAAGTGAAGAGGAACCAAAGCTCAACATTCAGAAAACTAAGATCATGGCTTCTGGTCCCATCACTTCATGGGAAATAGATGGGGAAACAGTGGAAACAGTGTCAGACTTTATTTTCTTGGGCTCCAAAATCACTGAAGATGGTGACTGCAGCCATGAAATTAAAAGACGCTTACTCCTTGGAAATAAAGTTATGACCAATCTAGATAGCATATTAAGAAGCAGAGACATTACTTTGCCAACAAAGGTCCGTCTAGTCAAGGCTATGGTTTTTCCAGTGGTCATGTATGGATGTGAGAGTTGGACTGTGAAGAAAGCTGAGCGCTAAAGAATTGATGCTTTTGAATTGTGGTGTTGGAGAAGACTCTTGAGAGTCCCTTGGACTGCAAGGAGATCCAACCAGTCCATCCTAAAGGAGATCAGTCCTGGGCGTTCTTTGGAAGGAATGATGCTAAAGCTGAAACTCCAGTACTTTGGCCACCTCATGCGAAGAGTTGACTCATTGGAAAAGACTCTGATGCTGGGAGGGATTGGGGGCAGGAGGAGAAGGGGACGACAGAGGATGAGATGGCTGGATGGCATCACCGACTCGATGGACATGAGTTTGAGTGAACTCCGGGAATTGGTGATGGACAGGGAGGGCTGGCATGCTGCAGTTCATGGGGTTGCAAAGAGTCGGACACAACTGAGCGACTGAACTGAACTGAACTGAACTGACATGTCAATTACCAGAGAAGGCAATGGCAACCCACTCCAGTACTCTTGCCTGGAAAATCCCAGGGACAGAGGAGCCTGGTAGGGTGCAGTCCATGGGTTCGCTAAGAGT
>NW_011495025.1:5427065-5429569 GCF_000754665.1 Bison bison bison | reverse complement strand
TATGGGGTCACACAGAGTCGGACACAACTGAAGCGACTTAGAAGCAGCAGCAGCCTATGTCAACTACATCTCCGTAACACTGGAAGAAAAAAGCTATAAGGAGAATAGCAAATAAACACCACAATGACAGAAAGTCCCTCCATATCAGTAATTAAATATAAATGGATTGAATTCTCCAATCAAAAGATAGAGATTGGAGAATGGATAAAAACACATGATCCAACCATATGTTGTCAATTAGAGACTTGAGATCTAAAGACATAAACAGGTTAGAAATAAAAAGGATGGAAAAAGATATCCCATTCATACAGTAATAAGCAAACTATCTGACATAATGAACTTTAAATCAAAAGAGGTTTCAAAATACAAAGAAGGTCATCATAGAGTAATGAACACTTCGATTCAGCAAGAAGATATTATTACAAATATTTATGTTTCTAATGACAGACAAATGGACAAAACTGAAGGGAGAAATAGATCATTCAATAGAAGCCAGAAAGAGTTCGATGCCCCATGTAGAACCACAGAGAGAATAACCACAGAGAAGTGAGGAACTAGAGGACTCAAAAAACAACAAATAATATAGATCTATTGACATATATAGAATATTCTATCCAACAACAGAATGCCCACTTTTCTCAAGTGTACATGTGACATTTTTCAGGATAGACCATGTGTTAGGCCACAAATTAAGTTCACACACATTTTAAAAGAAATCATACAATGTTCCTTCTCTGACCATAAGGGGTTAAAGTTAGAAATCAGTAACGTAAGGAAAATTGGAAAATTCACAAAATTGTGGGATTACACAACACATACTTAATGGATCAAAGAAAAACTGTCAGAGAAAATTAGAAAATACTTAGTGATGAATGAAAACAAACCACAATAAACTGAAACTTACGGGATGCAGCAAAGTAGATACAGCTAAGGAGGGAGCTTATAACTATAAACAGCTATAAACACATTAAAAAACAAAAAAAGATCTCAAATCCAAAACCTAACTTTACAATTTAAGGAACTCAGTTCATTTCAGTTGCTCAGTCGTGTCCAACTCTGCGACCCCATGAACCGCAGCACGCCACGTGTCCCTGTCCATCATCAACTCCCAGAGCCTACCCAAACTCATGTTCATTCAGTCGGTGATGCCATCCAACCATCTCATCATTTGTTGTCCCCTTCTCCTCCTGCCCTCAATCTTTCCCAGCATCAGGGTCTTTTCAAATGAGTTAGCTCTTTGCATCAGGTGGCCAAAGTACTGGAGTTTGAGCTTCAACATCAGTCCTTCCAATGAACACACAGGACTGATTTCCTTTAGGATGGAATGCTTGAATCTTCTTTCAGTTCAAGATTAAAAAAAAAAAAAATCCAAAGCTAGCAGAAGGAAAGAAATAATAACGCTTACAGCAAAGAAATGAACTAGAGAATAAAAAACAAAAAAGAAAATCAATGAAACCAAAAGATGGTTATTTGAAATAATCAATGAAATTAACAAATATTCAGCTAGATGGATTAAGAAAAATAAAAGGAGGCTCAAATGGTTAAAGTCAGAAATGAGAATGGGGATATTAATATCAATTCTACAGAAATAAAAAGGTTGGGTATATTATGAATATTTAAATAGCAACAGACTGAATAACCTAGATGAAATGGACAAATTCTTAAGAACAGAAAACCTATAAATACTAAATCATGAAGAAATAGACAATCTTAATAAACTTAAAACTAGTAAGAAGACAAATCAATAATCAAAATAATCTAACAAAGAAAAGCCCTGAACCTGATGGCTTCACTGATGAATTCTATCAAACATTTAGAGAAAAATTAGTAATATTGTTTTTTCAAGCACTTTTAAAAAATTGAACAGAGAACAGTTTGTAACTCATTGTATGAGGGGAGCATTACAACAATACCGAAGCCAGACAGAGACTACAATAAAACTTCAGACCTCAAAGCAAACAAACATCCCCTGAAACTATAGACCTAAATCCCTTATGAACACTAATGCAAAAATTCTCATCAGATTATTAGGTACAGAAATCATCAGCCTATTAAACGGATTATGTACATGATCAAGTAGGATTCATTCTTGTACGGATGTTTCAACGTAGAAAAATTGATCAATGTAGTATGCCACATCAACAGAAGGAAGGGGGAAGAAAGCCACATGATTATCTTAAGTGACGCAGAAAAAGAATTTGACAAAATTCAACACTCTTTCATGACCCACTCAAAAACTAGGAATGGAAGGTAGTTACCTCAACACAATAAAAGCCACATATGAAAAACCCACAGCAAACATCATACTCAGTTTCCTCTAAGATTCCTCTTCAGCTATGCATGATGGAAGGCAGATAAATTAGCAAGGTGAAAAGACAGCCTTCAGAATGGGAGAAAATAATAGCAAATGAAGCAACCGACAAACAACTAATCTCAAAAATATACAAGCAACTCCTACAGTTCAACTCCAGAAAAATAAACGACCCAATCAAAAAACGGGCCAA
>NW_011495025.1:5426456-5426617 GCF_000754665.1 Bison bison bison | reverse complement strand
ACTTCACTTTCACTTTTCACTTTCCTGCATTGGAGAAGGAAATGGCAACCCACTCCAGTGTTCTTGCCTGGAGAATCCCAGGGGCAGGGGAACCTGGTGAGCTGCTGTCTATGGGGTCACACAGAGTCGGACACAACTGAAGCGACTTAGAAGCAGCAGCA
>NW_011495025.1:5402194-5426349 GCF_000754665.1 Bison bison bison | reverse complement strand
CTGGATGCTTGGGGCTGGTGCACTGGACGGCCCAGAGGGTTGGTATGGGGAGGGAGGAGGGAGGAGGGTTCGGGATGGGGAACACATGTATACCTGTGGCGGATTCATTTTGATATTTGGCAAAACTAATACAATTATGTAAAGATTAAAAATAAAATAAAATTAAAAAAAAATAAAATGAGAAATAAGAACAAAAAAAAAAAATGATGACACAAGATACATTTTGCAATAATTATATTCACATTAACAACATGTTAAAGCTACGTATTATATCCACTGGGGCACTTAATAAAAATAAGATTAATATTTACTCTTCAGTAGAACTACTTTGTCACATTATAGCTGAAGTCTGGATCGAAGTTAAAAGCTAACTTTTAAAAAGTTATTTTTTAAAATTAGGTTAGTCATATTTTAACTTTTCCTATTAAATAATATTTAAAGATTATGTGTAATGGCTGATTTTACTTACCTACATGTTCTTAAGGCACTTTGATGAACATCCTGCCAAAAGTCTGCTCTGCTATTTTCTAAATCTTCAGTGTTATGAAAATTTGGATGTGACTGTGAATGTGTCTCATACTCACTCAAGGGTCATGTGCCATGCATGGGACAATGGGACATGGGACAATGGTTGAAGATCATTCTGGTCTAGTTTTAGTCTGAGCGTTCTCAGTGGGGGCTATATTGTCCCCGGTGAGGCACACTGGTTCTTGGGGGATGGGTTAAAAAAAAATTTTGTGGCTCAGACAGTAAATGCAATGCAGGAAACCCAGGTTTGACCCCTGGGTCAGGAAGATTTTCTAGAGAAGAGAATGACTACCCACTCCAGTATTCCTGCCTGGAGAATTCCATGGATAGAAGAGCCTGGTGGGTTACAGTCATGGAGTCACAGAGAGTCGGACATGACTGAGCAGCTAACACACAAAAAGCAGAGACATTTTCAGTATACCCATAGATACACAGTATATCTAAGATGTTAAAAATTAATTGTGGAGGGCATGTGATTAGGAAAAAGATTCTAAAAAGACTCCTTATGGGAATGATAATGAAAAAAATATTGAGAAACATTGCTCATTACTGTGAATGTCTGAGGACTTCCCTGGTGGCTCAGATGGTAAAGTATCTGCCTGCAGTGGGCAAGACCTGGGTTTGATACCTGGATTGGGAAGATCCCCTGGAGGAGGGCATGGAAACCCACTTCAGTATTCTTGCCTGGAGAATTCCCACGGACAGAGGAGACTGGCAGGATACAGCCCATGGGATCACAAAGAGTTGGACACGACTGAGTGACTAAGCACATTACAACACAGACGTAACTGAACAATGGAAAGAAGGGTGGGACTCTTGGAGCAAAGGGCTAGATGGAAGAATCAAAGAAGTGTTTGGGATTCTGAGTTAGAAAATGAAGGTTCAGGTCCTGGGTCCACTATTTATGTAGTGCAGCTTTCAGAAAATCACTTGACTGAACCCTAGTTACTTCATTTTTACAATAGACATGTTGGTAATATTAAATGCTGTAGGGACATTATGAGAACTTTAAAAAGAGATGTGAAAAATGCTTTGCAAACCTATGGGGGTCAGAAAATAATCAGTGGTTACTAGGGGCTTGAGTAAAGGGAAGGGTGGGCTAAAAGGGACATGAGGGAACTGTCTGCAATGAAGGAAATGGTCCATATCTTCATTGTGGGGGTGGTGATATGACTGTATGACTTTGTTGAAACTCAGAACACTATACCAAAATGGATATTTTACACTATATACATTGTATGTCAATAATCCAAAAAAATTTTAGGTGCCTTGCAAACTATCAATAACCATACCAGTGCTTTTTATTATGCAGAGTAAGACTCTAGTTTTCAAAGTAACACTGTTGGTCTACACTGAACTTGCAATTGCCTAAAATTCTTTAGTCTTTTTCGTAGGAATTGCTATTAAACTAGGTTTTTCTAGATCTGATTTGAGAGTCAGAGTTCAAGACTAAAAATTTAAATATCAATCTGCTAAGTCTCCATCCATTTTTTCCACTTATAAGATAGAAAGAAACATCTAACATTTTGGTAGTGGTCTTCAATCTTATTTCTAGACTTGCTAGTCGACAAATTAATTATCCTTCTCGGCTTTGTTTCATTGACAACTTTCATATGCATAAAGTCTTCTACATCTTAATTTAAGTCATTAACAAAAGTTAAGCTTAAGGAGGCAGTGAGTAATGAGATGCTTCATTTGTAAACTCTGTGGACTGTTATCGTTTGATTCATGAAAAACCTTAGAATATGATTGTTCACTGAGGGCTGAATGTACCTAATTGTATTATCATCAGATCATATCACCCAATCTTGTCCACATACATTACATGCAAATATTACATCCTCAACTAATTGTTTTGCAATAAAACATGCTGATATGCTGGGACATTCCCCCTTATTTAGTTTTGTATAAGAAACATTTTTTATTGAAAGCAATCACTGGAGGTCAGGCCTGATAACCATGTATACTGTCCTATTAATGACTACTGTGATTGTACTATGTTTACATGCTTCAAATAAAATATTAGTATAAATGAAGAGCTGAAAGATTGTTTTAAAAGATCACATTCAATAATAAAGCTCCTAATGCTTCTTGGTGTTCTGGTATTCCCATCTCTTTTTCACGGGGTCGCAAAGAGTCGGACACGACTGAGCGACTGATCTGATCTGATCTGAATGCTTCTTGGGAAGATCCCTGGAGAAGGGATTGGCTACCCACTCCAGTATTCTGGCCTGGATAATTCCATGGACTGTATAGTCCATGGGGTCACATAGAGTCAGACACGACCGAGCAACTTTCGCTTTCACTTCACTAATGCTTCTTGGAATTGAAGTGAGGCAATGAAAACAAAAATTTCAAGAACTGTTCTTGTACCTGAACTTCTCCACCCACACCCCACAATGCTTCCCTTCTTAAGAACTAAGATGTTCATCCAGTTGATAAGTTAATCTTTCCTACTTAAAAGCACTAGTTGAATATAAAACTTCCTAAATGAAAATTCTAGACTACTGTATCGACAAGTACACAATCAAGTCTACATAATATTCAATCAATGTTTTAGCAATTATAAAATTTTATATGAACTATTTAGATATTTTAAAATATCCAGATGTTCAACATCCAGTTACCAATCATTAAAGTGAATAAGTAATTTAAAAAAAAATTTGTACTAGATAACTAGGTACATTTCAATCTATTTTATATACATGCTTTCAACTAAAATAGTGAAAAAGTAATGTTAAAGATAGTTATTATTAAATCTACAATGAAAAAAATCAGATAGGAATTGATATACTTAAACATGAAGATTGGGGTATTGTTATTACCACTTTTAAGAGTTCTCAAAAATTTGCCATGTTATACTAAAACAAAATATCTCCTTAAATATTTTATAGAAAATCTGTTTATAGTGGGGACACAAGGAGAAAACTGAGGTAAAGATAAAGGGGTAGATGCGGTTTTCCAAACCTCTACCAGAATTAAGAGAGACTAAGAGCTGCTGTCTCAAAGACTCTGTCTGAAAGGCTCACAATCAGAAAAGATCTAATGGATTTCGGGTAAAGAGAGGGGTTTAGATTTTAGGGGGGCCCCAATCTAAAATCTGAGGGAAATTTTCCATGACTCTCATTTTTATACAAGGATGTGGCTGATGTTAAAGCAGTAGATTAAGAATGATGGGTTAGTAACTCCATTCAGCTCTTATTAAATTGCTAGCAGAAGCAGTCAGGGTATCTACTACATTTCAGATGATCAGCTTTAGACAGAAGAGCTAAAACACGTCAAGGAACAGGGAGGTAAGTGGGGCCCAGGCACAGTGGTGGTATCCCTCTGCCAGCCCCTCTGCTGTGCTGGAGGCTGGGAAGAGCCCTCGGCTCAGAGTCAGAGCTACTGTGGTCCTGGGCTGCCACTGACATTTCACACTTGTCACCTGGGCACTGAACCACTCTGGAAACCTCCTCACTCTCAAACTGAATTTTGTCCTAATGGTATTTGGATACCTTCCATTTCTGTAATTCTACTTTTCTGAAGAAGTACCCTGGTGATGTGAGGTGAGGTGAGTGTCAATTCCTAATGGCTTTAGAATGCCAGTGATGGAACAGAAGAGCAGGCATGCGTAGGACTTCTACCAACATGAACAAAACATGGGGACTTTGTAGAAACTCAACTTTACAACAAGTTCTCATTTTAGATCAGAAGGGGGGAAACCTCATTTTTCATTTAAAGGATTAACTTTAGTGCCTTACCTAGGAAACTTCTCATTGTTAGCAGAGAATATCACTTTTGGTTCTTGGCTTGCTATTAAATTTTATACTGACCAAAAGTGATCAGGATCAGAATGTTAGTAGTTTGAATACCTCATGTCACTTTTAGTCGTTTTTCATCATTTTCTCCCCTGCTCCTTAGGGTCCTCTGACATAATAACACATTTTCCATCTCAGAGCTTCTACTCATGATATATACACACACACACATATATATATATATATATATACACATTTATATACATTTTTTTCCTGGAGAGTCTTTCCTCTCCATCTTCACCTAGTAAAATCTACTTATCTTCCAAGTTTTAACTAAGCTGTACCTCTACCCCCATCAAAATTAGCTGCTTCTGCCTTATTTTCAAGGAAGTCGTTTAATCTTCTATTATAGCACTTAAAAGTGTCTGTTTTGTATCTCAATTTGCTATGAATGTATTTCTCTACATTAGACTGTAAGTATTAATATCTTAAGGGTGGGCAGTTACCTAAATCATCTTAAATTTCCAACAGAGGCTACTACTATACATGGCTTCTTACGTACTCCAAGAAGCAGAACTGATCTTTATAGCGCACTTTCAATTTAATTAAAAGTTACTTTCCACTTTCAGTTATAAGGTGAGTAAGGTCCAGGAATCTAATGCATCAGTTAAGGTCAGTCACTCAGTCATCTCTGACTCTTTACAACCCCATAGACTGTAGCATGCCAGATTTCCCAGTCTATCACCAACTCCCAGGGCCTATTCAAACTCATGCCCATGGAGTTGGTGATGTGATCCAACCATCTCATCATCTGTTGTTCCCTTCTCCTCCCACCTTCAATCTTTCCTTCAAGCATCAGGGTCCTTTCTAGTGAGTCATCTCTTTGCATCACGTGACCTACATACTGGAGTTTCAGCTTCAGCATCAGTCCTTTCAATGAATATTCAGGACTGATTTCCTTTAGGATGGACTGGTTGGATCTCCTTGGAGTCCAAGGGACTCTCAAGTGTCTTCTCTAACATCACAGTTCAAAAGCATCAATTCTTTGGTGCTCAGCTTTCTTCATAGTCCTATTCTCAAATCCATACATGACTACTGGAAAAACCATAGCTTTGACTAGACAGACCTTTGTTGGCAAAGTAATGTCTCTGCTTTTTAACATGCTGTTTAGGTTGATCATAGCTTTTGCTTTCAAGGAGCAAGAGTCTTTTAAATTAGTAGTGATTTTGGAGCCCCCCAAAATAAAGTCTTTCACTGTTTACACTGTTTTCCCATCTATTTGCCACAAAGTGATGGGATCAGATGCCATGATCTTAGTTTTCTGAATGTTGACTTTTAAGCCAACTTTTTCATTCTCCTCCTTCACTTTCATCAAGAGGCTCTTTAGTTCTTCTTTGCTTTCTGCCATAAGGGTGGTGTCATCTGCATATCTGAGATTATTGATATTTCTCCCGGCAATCTTGATTGGGCTTCATCCAGCCTGCATTTCGCATAATCTACTCTGCATATAAGTTAAATAAGCAGAGTGACAATATGCAGCTTTGATGTACTCCTTTCCCAATTTGGAATCAGTCTGTTGTTCCAGTCCAGTTCTAACTGTTGCTTCTTGACCTGCATACAGATTTCTCAAGAGGCAGGTCAGGTGGTCTGGCATTCCCATCTCTTTCAGAATTTTCCACAATTTGTGGTGATCCACACAGTCAACGGCTTTGGCATAGTCAATAAAGCAAAAGTAGATATTTTTATGGAACTCTCTTGCTTTTTTGATGATCCAGCAGATGTTGGCAACTGATCTCTGGTTCCTCTGTCTTTTCTAAATCCAGCTTGAACATCAGGAAGTTCACGGTTCACATACTGTTGAAGCCTGACTTGGAGAATTTTGAGCGTTATTTTGCTAGCGTGTGAGATGAGTGAAATTGTGCAGTAGTTTGAGCATTCTTGGCATTGCCTTTCTTTGGGATTGGAATGAAAACTGACCTTTTCCAGTCCTGTGGCCAGGACTGCTGAGTTTTCCAAATTTGCTGGCATACTGAATGCAGCATTTTCACGGCATTGTCTTTTAGGATTTGAAATAGCTCAAATGGAATTCCATCTAAGGTATATCATGGTGATTATTGTTATAAAATACTATACTATATACAGTATATTGCTGACAGTAGATCTTAAATGTTTTCATCACAAAAAATGGAATTATGTGACACGGTAGAGGTGTTAAAGAATGATATGGTGGTAACGATTTTGCAATATTTAAATGTATCAAATCAACATATTGTATATGTTAAATTTACAAATGTTATATGCCAGTACATCTCAATATAACTGAGAAAAATAAAGTGTTAATGGCATCACAAAATTTTTTTCTTTGTGTATATATATACCATATGCTTGTAGTATATAGTACATAGTGTAAAGAATACACCCAATGTTCTTGTTAGCATCAGAATAAATAGCATTCAGAACACATTTCATTTCCTATGAGAAGAGATACTCCTCAAATCAGCAACTCATAGGCAAAAGTAGCCATCTTTGACTTAGATAACACCTGGACTGGAACTGGAATGCTTCCAAAAGAGCTAAAGAAACATTGGCAAGGATTACAGAGAAATAAATACCAAGAAACACATGGTCTTTACCAAGAGTTCATTCTGTAATGTTACTGAAAAGTCAAACTTGCATCCTTCGTTGCTATAGTATCAGGGCATTTTCTGAACCCAGTAGGGATGCACAATATTGATTATCAAAAGAGTAAGAAAACTCAGAGTCTCAAAATCACCTTTAAAATAGTTTGAAATAAATTGTTTCCATCTTATGCTGAGCTTCATGGTATCTGTCTAGTTATAAACTGGCAGAAGTCTCATGAAAGTGAAAGCGAAAGAAAGTGTTAGTCACTCAGTTGTGTCCAACTCTTTGAAACCCCATGGACTGTCTCAGTGTGCCAGGCTCCTCTGTCCATGGAGTTTTTCAGGCAAGAATACTGAAGTGGGTAGCCATTTCCTTCTCCAGAGAATCTTCCCCAGCCAGGGATCAAACCCAGGTCTCCTGCACTGCACGCAGAGTCTTTACCATCTGAAGCACCAGAAAGAAAGTGAAAGTGAAGTCACTCAGTTGTGTCTGACTCTTTGCGACCCCATGGACTATAGTCTACCAGGCTTCTCCATACATGGGATTTTCCAGGCAAGAGTGCTGGAGTGGGTTGCCATTTCCTTCCCCATGAGTCACCAGGGAAGCCCCAAAAAGTCTCATGAATTTTAGCTAAAACATGGTAAAAAGTAAAGGAGATGATAACCACCTTCATCTTGTTTTATCCTGCAGCATGTGCAGATATTGGAGAAGGAAATGGCAACCCACTCCAGTGTTCTTGCCTAGAGAATCCCTTGGACAGAGGAGCCTGGTGGGCTGCTGTCCATGGGGTCACACAGAGTCGGACATGACTGAAGCGACTTAGCATGCATGCATGCATGTGTAGATATGTGTGCTATCTTCTAAACCTTAGCCCACTGACTACTCCAGAAAACTTTCTTCAAGAAGCAAACCTGACTAACTGAAATTTCAGCTCCTTGCTTCCTTTTTTTAAATTGTGGTAAAAACAGATAACGTAAAATTTACCATGTTAATCATTTTTAAGCGTAGAGGTTGAGTATAAGTATATTCACATTATTGTGAAACAGATCTCCCAAACTCTTTCATCTTGCAAAACTAAACTCTACAGCCATTAAACAACTCCTCTCTTCCTGTGCATGCCCCCAGCCCCTAGTAACCAACGTTCTACTTTCTATTTCTATGAATTTGACTATTTTAAATACCTCATATAACTGTAACGATATGTGTGTTTGTGCTTTTGTGGGCTTATTTCACATGGGTGTAATGTCCTTTAAGTTGATCCATGTTGTTACAAGTGACAGAACATCCTTCCTTTTTAAGGCTGACTATTCCCTTGTATGCATGTATATACCACATTTTATTTATCCATTCGTCCATCAGTGGACACCTGGGTTGCTTCCACCTCTTGGCTATTGTGCCTTGCTTCTTTCTATACAGAAGTGTTAAACAGCAACCAAGGGTTTAAACAGTAAGAAAGAAAGAACAAAATAAGAATGATGCAAAAATTCTGAAAATTCAGCCTTACCTAACTAAAATGAGCCAACATGTTCACAAGTGACGTGAATATTTAGGGAGGCTATTTATTTCTCTGAAAAAATTTAAAAAGAACAAAATGTTAGACTTCTTGAATTTAACTGATCTACCTACAACTAAGTCAAAGTGTGTCTTAAAAGAATCCAAAATAAGACAACTTAGTTTGTATAATACATAAAACCTTTTGAGGTACTATGTATTTTTATATTCTTCAACCAAAGCATTTTGTCAATTTTCAGAAAAGGTAGATACTTTATCAGTGGCAACAAAGAAAACTGATTTCACTACCATGAACTTATTCCCTTCTTCTGTTTTTTGGGGGGGAGGGGCAGTCCAGAGGAACACAGGAGAATGCTATTGTCCAAGAGGAGCTATGCTACTTTTTCTAAACACTACAATGTCAGCTAACCATCTATCCATAAAGCCAACCATTCATCCAATTACCAATCAAAGTATTGGAAGCTAGGCAAGACACTGACACTTCTAAGATTGTCAAATCAGGTTCCTGCCCTAAAGCCATTTATAGGTGGGCTCGGGGTGAAGAGTCAGGAAGAAGGAAAGGGCAGTAGGCTTAAACAACTAACAAAACCAGATGCAAAAGAGAAGCAGTTTCTAACTGCTTTCAAAATCAGTTGTGTGTTTTTTTTTTTCTATTTTGCATAACAAGTTTATTTTTAAAAGGTATATACACACTGAGGAAACCAGAAGGGAAAGAGACACGGGTACCCCAATGTTCATCGCAGCACTGTTTATAATAGCCAGGACATGGAAGCAACCTAGATGTCCATCAGCAGATGAATGGATAAGAAAGCTGTGGTACATATACACAATGGAGTATTACTCAGCCATTAAAAAGAATTCATTTGAATCAGTTCTAATGAGGTGGATGAAACTGGAGCCTATTATACAGAGTGAAGTAAGCCAGAAGGAAAAACACCAATACAGTATACTAACGCATATATATGGAATTTAGAAAGATGATAACAAAACCCTGTGTACGAGACAGCAAAAGAGACACTGATGTATGGAACAGTCTTATGGACTCTGTGGGAGACGGAGAGGGTGGGAAGATTTGGGAGAATGGCATTGAAACATGTAAAATATCATGTATGAAATGAGATGCCAGTCCAGGTTCAATGCACGATACTGGAGGCTTGGGGCTAGTGCACTGGGACAACCCAGAGGGATGGTATGGGGAGGGAGGAGGGAGGAGGGTTCAGGATGGGGAACACATGTATACCTGTGATGGATTCATTTTGATATTTGGCAAAACTAATACAATTATGTAAAGTTTAAAAATAAAATTTAAAAAAATACATTTAAATTAAAAAAAAAAAAAAGGTATATAGACAATAAACAAAGTAAACACACCACCAGATCTTAATTTCTGCCAAGTATTATCTGTCCTAGAGTTATTTTGTTAAGTTCCAGTCTCTAGACAAATTCAATGATCGCCATCTTCATCAGAGTCCATTACATTTCTTCTGTTGAATTTACCTGTTGTTTTCTTTTCTGTTTGTTGGCTTACTTTTTCGAGGGTTTCTATTAAACCTTGTTCTGATACCTTCCCCCTTAGTTGTCCATATTGTACCATCTGTATAAGGTAATTCTCTACTGCTTTAGTTTTCTCAGGCTTTACAACTTTCTCAGGCTATAACAACTCTGGAACAGAGGCTGTTACTTGCTTTTCCCATCTCCAACATTTTCTTCTTTTCTGACTCTTATTTTCTTGATTCAAATCCCATCAGGATCTCAGTCTGCCAGTCAAAATTCAAGAAACTCCAAAGTGCTTCTTTAATATCCCCAAAGATTTGTGACTTTCACAAAGATTTTCTTAAGATCAGATGCTGCTTACTCTTTCTCTTTCCTTTCAGTTTTGTGGCAGCAGAGCATCATCTAAAAGACCTCTCAATTTCAAGGTAGGTTCAGTATATTCATATAATCCATCTGAATACAGGCAGTTCCTAAGTAGTAAATAATTTTGCTCTAAAAATTCACACTGTAAATCAGTCACCCAGTATACAGAACATAATCTCAAAAGGAAAGAAAATGTAAGCGTGGTATTTAAGTTCTTAGGCCACTCCCCAAAATCAATTTAATACAAATTAAATTCACATTACTCACAACATAAATAAGACTGGAAGAGCAACAGTAGCAGTGTGTGTCAAAATATGCTTTTGTGAATTTTTTCAGAAATCTGAAAAAAGTAACAAAAAGAATAATAAGTAGCAGAAAAAGAACATTTATTGAACATTTACTATATGCTGGACACTATGCAAAATGCTTTGAATTCATGATCTGATTTAGCCCTCACAACAATTCTGGAAGAAGGGTACTTCTCTAATCTCTGTCAGACATCAAGGAATATTATTCACAGTGAAAGAAACACAGGACAGCACATACGGTATGATTCTATTTATATGGAATGTAAAGAAAAGGAAGATTTTTAAAGAGAGAGTAGATTAATGGTTGCCAGGAGGTTGGGTTAACTGTAAAGTGGGCATGGAAGGTCTCATGGGAAGAGTAAAAACATGCTCTAAATCTGATTTGATGATGGTTATACCACTCAGGCGATGGCACCCCACTCCAGTACTCTTAAAATCCCATGGATGGAGGAGCCTGGTAGGCTGCAGTCCATGGGGTCACGAAGAATCGGACACGACTGAGCGACTTCACTTTCACTTTTCACTTTCATGCATTGGAGAAGGAAATGGCAACCCACTCCAGTGTTCTTGCCTGGAGAATCCCAGGGATGGGGGAGCCTGGTGGGCTGCCGTCTATGGGGTCACACAGAATTGGACACAACTGAAGTGACTTAGTAGCAGCAGCAGCATACCACTCAGAAAAATGACCAAGAATCATTAAATTGTATATGTGAAAAGGGGGAATTTTATGATATGTAAAATATACCTCAAAGAAGCTTTCTTATAGAGAAAAAAAAAAATGATGGAAAAACAGAGGCTTAAAGTTTAAGGAATTTTCCCAAGGTCACTATATTAGTTTCCTATTGCTGTAACAAACTACCACAGACTTAGTGGTTTAAAACAGCACAAATTTATTATCTTACAGTTCTGGAGGCCAGAAGTCCAAGATGGGTCTCACTGAACTAAAATCAAGGCGTCTGCAGGGCTGTGTTCCTTCCAGGGCAGAATCAGCTTCCTCACCCTTGAGCTTCTAGAGGCCACTTGCGTCCCTCAGCTGGTGGCCTCTTCCTGCATACACTGGCCTCTCCTTTCCCCATATAAAGCGACACAGACACGGGCCCCAGGATTAGCATTTGGACATTTTGGGGGGCCAGGTCTTCTGTCCACTGAACTCACTTCTCTGGCAGATTTAAAAGCAAATCTACTCAGGCATCCAAGTCCACTCTTGCTTGAGCACCATATTCCTACCCCGGCTGAGTACAGTAAAGGCAGGAAGGCCCAGGCACGGCTCTGAAATGTCTCCTCAAAATACCCTGGACACTCAGAAAGAAATGATTCCAGGATCTTAAAAACATATCTCACTGCCAAAAGTTCTAGGGGTGGTCATCTCAAATTCAAAATGGTTGCAAGTCACACGCATGGAAGTATCTACACAAGACAAGTGCTATCTCCCACTTCTCTGCAGGACATAAGTGAAAATGCTGCAGGAAATCCTTTAGGAAAATAAACTGTCAGCTACTGTCTTTCTCTCTTTTTTGCCTTGTTTAAAAAATAAACAACATAATTTTCAACATCCCAAGGCTTATTTTTTTGTGAGAAAGGCAGTTTAAAAAATTTTATACTAGTTCTGAGTGGAAGCAAAACTGAAAAAAAAAAAAAAGATGGTAAGTTCAAAAATAAAACAGTCGAGAAAAACAGACGGATAAAAGCCAGTTTTCCCAGCTGATCAGAAACAATCCTTTGGTTCTACTCCTTGTACATCATCTGCTTCAAAGGAAGATAAAATATACAAAAGAGTAAAACAATAAACAACCTCTTTTCTACAATAAAAAGGTACTAAGATGACTAACTGAGCACTCTCAAGGAAAGAACAGGTAGGAAAAAGCACAAAAAAGGTTCTCCATTCATTTTCTTTATCATGATTACTAGAACATCTTAAAAGCAGAATACTCATCTCGATATATCTTGAATTTTATCACATTCTTTAATCAGTTGCCTGGCCAAAAAAAAAAAGTCACAAACCCTGCAGACCTCACCCCAAAGGCTGCCTCCTGTTTCTGGGGACCAGTGATGACCATCCTGTTAGGTCTCCTGTTTGACCCCTTTCTATTTCATCTCTGAGAGGAGCCAACAGTTTCAAACTAAATTGCTATTACTACAAGGGTGGAAGCTGGTTTCAGATGTGGAACACCCCAACTTAGATCAGGTAGAGACAGACTTCTGCTCTGCTAGGCAGGCCTACGCCCATGCACAGCAGGAAGAAGTTACAGAAGAAAAAGACCTCCACCCCAATTCCCAAGAAGTATCTTGAGTATGAAGTCTCTCAGGGGGCAGTTGTCAGGGGAAGCACACTGACTGAAACCGCCCACCCTGGCCAGGCACCATAGTAACCATTTGCATGAGTTGTTTTATGACAGGAAATCCTGACAAGGAATACGGAACTAACAAGGAATACGGAACTAACAAGGAATATGGAAGAGTTGGGAAAGGTTCAAAGGAGACACTGAGTGTCCATCCACTTCCCAGAATCCCTCTCGCTAGCATCCATCTTGGCTGAGCGATGCGCGCGCGCCACCAGGAAAGACTCTGAATTAGAATGATTGGCCAAAGACCACCCAGAAACCAATCCCATCACCATAAAAATCCAAGACTGCGAGCAGTTCTCCTGGGTTCCCTTACCCTACTGCTCTCCACCCGGGTGCCCTTTCCCAATAAAATCTCTTACTTTGTCAGTACATGTGTCTCCTTGGACAATTCATTTCCGAGTGTTAGACAAGAGCCCAGTTTCGGGCCCTGGAAGGGGTCCCCTTTCCTGCAACAAACCTATCTCCGATCCTGTCACTGTTGATTTTCTGGATTTTTTTTTCCCAACATGGTTTTCCGAATTCCCTTTTCAGCTTACAATCAAGTGTAGGGTCTCTTTCTAAGTGGAGGCATTGTCTCTTGTAAAACTGCTTCTTGAAAAAATTTACGGGATTATTGTGGAACACATATGTAACAATTTACATTGTAAAGCAGAAGGCTTGTGCAAGTTGTAACACAAAGAACAGTTTCTAATTTAAAAACACAAATTTAATGAGAAGAAAACTCATGAAGAAACTAGAACAAAATTGTACTTCTTATGGAAACTGATGAACTACTTCATTAGGTAGCACAACAGTACATTTGTACTAATTATTAATACTTCTTTAAGGAGGCTCCCTCTTAAGTTGTATTCCAAAGTTCACCTTAAGCCAGTTTTAGAATTCAGGAGACACTTTCTGATAATCAGAATTATCTGATAATTCTGACAAACACAGTGATCAAGCAGTGATTTTCCAAGTTAGCCTAGAGCAACCAATATACTCCAAAAAGGTTTTGAAATATAATACTATACACTTGAAATAGAAAAACCAAAAAAAACAGAAAACAATATAGTTGGAATGAAAGCTTGAAAACGAAACACTCACTTTAAAAATGAAAGAGTGTAAGTTATGTTTTACAGAAAACTCACTCCTTCATTTAAGAAGCTGCACCTATATCTGCCAAGAAAAGAGAAATATAAAAACAAATTATTGCCTTAGTGAAACTTGAGTGGTATGGGGAGGAGGCAGTGGGGAACACAGGAATAGATGAATGTATGATGCATGATGTATTGAATGTGTCTCAAATGGGGGTACTTGAAGGACTAATTTAAATGGAAACTTCTGGATTTGGTCCATTTGAAGGGCTGTAAATATAGCTTTTTACTTCAATGATGCTTAATTCCACCTCAGAATTTATGGAATCTTATTCTTTTACACATAGTAGATATTTTATTACACCATGGAAAGTGGAAGGGGAAAAGAACAGGTTAGGGAAAGAGGAATAGAGATAGGAGAGAGAAATGGAAAAGGAGAAGCATGGAAAGGAGGTGACTGGGAGAAGAGAGGAGGAAAGGATGAGAGAGATTAAGATTCGAACAGGCATTTATAAATAGACAAAGGACTTTCTAAAGGACAAAAAAACCAATATTTTGCCTGTGAAAATGAAAGAATAAGAGGAATAATTCAGCATTTGTACAGCTTTTCAGAGGGGAAGAAAGGAGGTGGTAAAAACACTGGGAATCAGAATTTCCAAGTTAGGGAGTTTAAATGCAATCTGTGTAGCGGGTGGGCTGCTGGGGGAGGCTCCAGAGTGGAGGGAACAAGGGGTTACTGGGTTGCTATCATCAAAGAGTTGTTTATTTGAACGTGTGTGTACATACATATATTGGAGAAGGAAATGAAAACCCACCCCAGTGTTCTTGCCTGGAGAATCCCAGAGACGGGAGAGCCTGGCGGGCTGCCGTCTATGGGGTCGCACAGAGTCAGACACGACTGAAGCGACTTAGCAGCAGTACATACATATATATGTCTGTGTGTATCAAGTCATGAAAGAGTTATCTGAAAACTAGATTTTAACTTTATGACACAGCTAGAAGTGAGTACAATATTTATGGGATGTGCACTAGTCACTCAGAGTAAACAAACTTTCTGGGCTTTTCTGGAAACTGAAGCATGGGTGGATATTATTCTAAATTTGTAAACTACCTCAATATTCATAAGAGAGAATACAGCAAATTATTCAGCATAAGGAAATACTATAATAGCTATTACAACTAGTATATAGATTAATATTTGCTGACATACAGATATTCATGGCATGTTACCCAAACGATAAAGTTAGTAACAGAATAGCAAACATGAATAGCTCTTCTATGGAAAATGCCTTTAAATTTCTATGTAGAGATTTTCTAAAAGGATGTTCAGAAAAATGTGGAGAGCAGTAGGTCACTTGGTAATTTTTACTTTTTCCTTTTGCCCTTTTGGGTATTATTTTAGTTACCTAACAAGGAGCAAGTATCATTATAATGGAATAATGTTCATTAAAAACATTTAGAAGTGATGAGAGTATATGCTTCAGTGAAGCTTAGCAATCTGATAAAAGTATCATTACCTCACCCAGACCAAACAAACAACATTTAATAAGATGTTCCCTTATTCTACAGCAATAGTTTGGCCACCAGGAAAGACAGTACTAATACCAGACAGTTTCATCTGAAACCTTTTCCTTAAAGATGAGATAACGGCACTTCAGTATTACATTTACAAAAACAATTTTCATTAGTAAAAAGGCATTATCAAACATCAAACTATATACTTTACAGAAATAATTTTTATAAAAAAGTAAACAAAAACATACTAATGAAAGGTAAGAAAGCCTCTTCTACCTATGAGTAACAAATGGCATTCCAAAGGTGACTCTTTTGGAACATATTTAACTGGCATAATCTTAGGTCAATTGATTTAAAATCACTTCCCTGATAGTACTGAAAATTAATTTTATACCAGAGTTTCATAACACAGTATGTTTAACCTTAAAAAATATATCTCTATTGAGTAAGTAATGTTGATGGGTGACTGTAATCTTTCTACCTCAATAAGGTGATAATAAATTTCCCTAGACTAAGAAGGCAATGAACAGGGCTATTTTTTCAAAGCTTTTTTTTAAAAAATAATAACTATATTTCATAGCTCCTTGTTACATGTTTGAGGGACCAGACAGTCTTGTTAGTTGATGTTAAAAATGTGTGAATAATATGCGTGTTAAGTCACTCCAGTTGTGTCTGACTTTTGCGATCCTATGGACCCGCCAGACTCCTCTTTCCATGGGATTTTCCAGGCAAGAATATTGGAGTGGGTTGCCATGCCTTCCTCCAGGGGATCTTCCCGACCCAGGGTTTGAACCTGCGTCTGTTATATCTCCTGCACTGGTGGGCAGGTTCTTTATCACTAGCGCCACTGGGGAAGCCCATAAATAATATGGTAGGCTACTTATCTGAAACAGACCGTACCGACATGAATGATATTTCACACATGGAGATATCCATATTTACTTAATAGGGACAAGCAGTAGATGAGTAATCTGATGACAAGCTAATTAATAAGTGAGTGCTGGGTGTAAACTGTTTGGTGTACAGTACACTCCTGGGCAGGTCCCACTGAACAACAGCATCAATGAAGAAGAGATGCTATACACAACTTTCCGTTCACCAGAAGACTCAATAGGTTTGACTTCCATTCAACACAAACAAAAACCTCCTGAATAGTCAACAAGAAATAAAAGTAGCTGCAATCTGCCTAGGTTAGGCAACAGAAGCCAGTGATGGACTGGACTTGCATATCTTTCAGCCGACTAACAACAACCACAACAGTTAATGGAATGAATATGTAAACAGTCAGCTCAGTTCAATCCAACAAATATTTACTAAGCATTTAGTGCTTTCTTTGTTGGTGGGAAGTGCTTCAGACAAGACCAAGATAAAAGGCAAGACAGCCCCTGCCCTAAAGGAGCTTATATAATGGGATGAAGGAGAAGAAAATTATGTAATTATCATAATTAATAGAATGTTTCCATAAGAAATGCACAAACTGCTACTAGCTGGCATATGGTACAAACAGGAGTTAACAATTCTGTATTGGGGGGACTGGTTTGTCTAGGGGCTAAAAAGTATTATTCAGAAAGGTCTTCTAGGGGAGGGAGCATTTGACCCAAGACCTAAAAGTCTGGGTAACACAGTGAACACAACTACATTCTTCCAGAATCTCTTTAATGAGAAAGCACCAACAAGTAAGCACAGTGACCCACAAAACTAACATGCACTCTGCTTTCAACAAAATATTTTACAGAATATCCACAGATGTTTCTCATAGTGCTATCAGTTTTCTTACTGCCTTCTCTAACGTAATGGGAAAACAATAACACAGTGTAATTTGGCATCTTCGATACCTGCCTTGCTGTTACAATCGAACCAGTAACACTAAGGGTGCTTTGGGTGTGTGTGCTCAGTTGTTAAGTCGTGTCTGACTCTCTGCTTTAGACCTGGCCTTATATAACTCATGCTACCACTGGAACAGCTATAACATTTCTGTTCCTCTAGGAGGTGAGCACTAGGTCAGTCCTCACCTTCAGTAAGAAAAACAATGTCTTTCACTGAGGGAGAAACCTAAAAAGGAAAGATGCCTCGCATTATTCATGAACCACAAGGTGATCCAGAGTGGACTCTGAATTGGCCCCCTGTGAGCACACACAGTGCTTCTATCTTCAGAACATTCCTCTATCAAAGACAGACAGTGGATTTCTCTCTCAAACAAAACGTCTTTCTGTGCATTACAAAGATCAGATATTGGGGCAGAACAGAAAGTAAACAGCGATCCTCTTAGAACATTATAGATACAATACAATCCCTATCAAGCTACCAATGGTATTCTTCACAGAGCTAGAACAAATAATTTCACAATTTGTATGGAAATACAAAAAACCTCGAATAGCCAAAGCAATCTTGAGAAAGAAGAATGAAACTGGAGGAATCAACCTACCTGACTTCAGGCTCTACTACAAGGCCATAGTTATCAAGATAGTATGGTACTGGCACAAAGACAGAAATATAGATCAATGGAACAAAATAGAAAGCCCAGAGATAAATCCACGCACATATGGACACCTTATCTTTCACAAAGGAGGCAAGAATACACAATGGATTAAAGACAATCTCTTTAACAAGTGGTGCTGGGAAAACTGGTCAACCACTTGTAAAAGAATGAAACTAGAACACTTTCTAACACCATACACAAAAATAAACTCAAAATGGATTAAAGATCTAAACGTAAGACCAGAAACTATAAAACTCCTAGAGGAGAACATAGGCAAAACACTCTCCGACGTACATCACAGCACGATCCTCTATGATCCACCTCCCAGAATATTGGAAATAAAAGCAAAAATAAACAAATGGGACCTAATTAAACTTAAAAGCTTCTGCACAACAAAGGAAACTATTAGCAAGGTGAAAAGGCAGCCTTCAGAATGGGAGAAAATAATAGCAAATGAAGCAACCGACAAACAACTAATCTCAAAAATACACAAGCAACTCCAACAGCTCAACTCCAGAAAAATAAATGACCCAATCAAAAAATGGGCCAAAGAACTAAATAGACATTGCTCCAAAGAAGACATACAGATGGCTAACAAACACATGAAAAGATGCTCAACACCACTCATTATCAGAGAAATGCAAATCAAAACCACTATGAGGTACCATTTCACGCCAGTCAGAATGGCTGCAATCCAAAAGTCTACAAGCAATAAATGCTGGAGAGGGTGTGGAGAAAAGGGAATCCTTTTACACTGTTGGTGGGAATGCAAACTAGTACAGCCACTATGGAGAACAGTGTGGAGATTCCTTAAAAAACTGGAAATAGAACTGCTTTATGATCCAGCAATCCCACTGCTGGGCATACACACTGAGGAAACCAGAAGGGAAAGAGTCACATGTACCCCAATGTTCACTGCAGCACTGTTTATAATAGCCAGGACATGGAAGCAACCTAGATGCCCATCAGCAGATGAATGGATAAGAAAGCAGTGGTACATATACACAATGGAGTATTACTCAGCCATTAAAAAGAATACATTTGAATCAGTTCTAATGAGATGGATGAAACTGGAACCTATTATACAGAGTGAAGTAAGCCAAAAAGAAAAACACCAATACAGTATACTAACGCATATATATGGAATTTAGAAAGATGATAACAAAACCCTGTGTACGAGACAGCAAAAGAGACACTGATGTACAGAACAGTCTTATGGACTCTGTGGGAGAGGGAGAGGGTGGGAAGATTTGGGAGAATGGCATTGAAACATGTATAATATCATGTATGAAACGAGTCGCCAGTCCAGGTTCGATGCACGATGCTGGATGCTTGGGGCTGGTGCATTGGGACGACCCAGAGGGATGGTATGGGGAGGGAGGAGGGAGGAGGGTTCAGGATGGGGAACACATGTATACCTGTGGCGGATTCATTTTGATATTTGGCAAAACTAATACAATATTGTAAAGTTTAAAAATAAAATAAAATTAAAAAAAAAAAAAAGAATGAAGGAAAAATGTGCAAATGTTGTAGCTATCTAAAACACCAAAAAAGAAGATGAATATATGGAAAGCTATCTTTTAAAAATATTCCATATTAATTATTTTTAAATTGGAATATATTTGCTTTACAATGTTGTTAGTTTCTACAAACTGTCTTATGTAAAGACTGTCATAAAAAAATTGTGGCTAAAAAAAACCTATGTCACATAAAATTGACTATCTTTTTTTTTTTTAATTTTATTTTATTATTTAACTTCACAATATTGTATTGGTTTTGCCATATATCAACATGAATTGGCCACAGGTATACACGTGCTCCCCATCCTGAACCCTCCTCCCTCCTCCCTCCCCATACCATCCCTCTGGGTCGTCCCAATGCACCAGCCCCAAGCATCCAGTATCGTGCATTGAACCTGGACTGGCGACTTGTTTCATATATGATATTATACATGTTTCAACGCCATTCTCCCAAATTATCCCACCCTCTCCCTCTCCCACAGAGTCCAAAAGACTGTTCTATACATCAGTGTCTCTTTTGCTGTCTCGTATAAAATTGACTATCTTAACCATTTTTAAGTGTAGTGTTCAGTAGGGTTAAGTATATTCACATTGCTGTGGAGCAGATGTCCAAACCATTTTCATCTTGCAAAACAAATTCTATAGCCATTAAACAACAGCGCTCCGTTTCCCTCATCACCCAGCCCCTGGCAACTACCTTTCTACCTTTTGCTACTATGAATTTGAATAGATATCTCATATAAGGTGAATCATATAGTATTTGTCTTTCTGTGACTTACTTCACTTAGTATGATGTTCTACAGGTTCATCCACAATGAAGCTTGTAACAGTATTTCCTTCCTTTTTAAGGCTGATAATATTCCTTTTATGTATATATCACATACCATGAATAGACACGTGGGTTGTTTCTATTTCTTGGCTATTGTGAATAATGCTATAAACATGGATTTGCAAATATCTCTTTAAGACCTTGCCTTCAATGTTTAGATAAATACCTAGAAGTGGCATTACTGGATCATATGATAACTCTATTTTTAATCTTTTGAAGAACAGTTTGAAAACTCTGTATACTTTTGGATAATTCAAGTAGTTTGCCAACTGGACTCCTATTTATTAAACTTGAATTAAACAGATTATTAGTACAATTCAGATTAATTCTGGGTGCTTACTTTTCCCCAAATAATTAAACTCAGGTGGGTTCCATTCCTCCCCTCCTTTACCTATAGAATTAGAAACAAAATTTATACTGAGGGCACTACATGTTGGGCACTGGGCATTGTGTGCTAGGCTAACAAGACAAAAGTGAAATTTTCACTGTGCCCTCTCACATCTGGCCTTTTTCCTGTAATTGTTAAAGAATTACAGCATTAGGGGGACCATGAATAACCCATCTGCCTAGAACCTGGGCTATATCTTAATATGCCCAACAAAAACTATTTTATTTTTCCATCTAATTTATTGTCTACTTTATTATTAATTATAGGATTCAACTAAAGTTGACTCTCTGACATTCAGTTACAATATTCATTACTTTCAGTCCATCCTGATTCCTTGTATTTTGTTAAAAGGAACCACATTAGTACTTCTTCCAATGAATTACAAAGAAAAAATGCTCATAAGGTTAATCAGAAATTTTATATTGAATTAAATACCACTGATGTATCTATTAATACACGCAAAACTAACCACTGCAATTACTAAAGTAGGATCTAAACTTTTAACCTACTAGAAAATCATCATGCTTTCTCTTCAGTATTCTCTAAGTCAGTATCTTGCTTTTGACTCTAGGGCCCTTGTGTTCTGTAGTTACAGTGTGGAAGTCAAGAATTCAGACTCTGAGTCTTGTATCCAAGTTTAAATCCTGGCTCTTTATATTACTAGCTCGATGACACTGTATAAAAGTTACTTAATCTACATATGTCTCTTTCCTCATTTGTAAATTTGGGAGAGTATTACCTAATTTATGGGGTTGTGGTTAGGATTAAATGAGTTAATATATGTAAATTGGACAGAACAGTGCCTGACACCTAATTAACACTAGTATTACTGTAATTATTATTTTATATTGTAATTACTATTTATTTGTATTGTAATTATTATCTATTTGTAAAGTAGTTTTGTCTGTCTCTTTCCACAAGAACATAAGATCACTAAGGGTAGCAGGCATGTCTCTCCGGTTCACTCACTGTGTATCTGATACATAGTATGGTGCCCACGACAGAGAATTTGTTCAATAAACATAAGAGAACAAATAATCTCACTCCCTTCCATAATCAAGTGGTTGTTTAATGATACTTTCTCCAATACTACCAGTATTTCATATGCGATTATCTCCTGTTTAGATGGAATGTACCAAATTACTTTATTAGAGCTTTTATTAGTACAATCTACTTTGGCCACCTCATGCGAAGAGTTGACTCACTGGAAAAGACTCTGATGCTGGGAGGGACTGGGGGCAGGAGGAGAAGGGGACGACAGAGGATGAGACGGCTGGATGGCATCACTGACTCGATGGACATGAGTTTGAGTAGACTCCGGGAGTTGGTGATGGACAGGGAGGCCTGGTGCGCTGCGATGCATGGGGTTGCAAAGAGTCGGACACAACTGAGCAACTGAACTGAACTGAACTGATGTTAACATTTTAACTATTCTAGAAGTTCAGCTACAAAAACTGTCATCTGTATATTTACCTTAATTTATAGTACACGCCCTGTGTGAGATGATGCCTAAGGAGTGCCTTTTCTTTCCTCACTATAGAAATGAGAAACATTCCATCTGACTTGTGATGTGGGAGAGAACAATGGAAAGAAAAATCAGGGGGACAAGCATTGTGCCAACATAACTATAGGAAAAGCAAACCAAACTTCAATCAACAGTCAGTTCTACTGTGGGCAGGGGGTGTGTAATGGGGCAGAAAGAAGGAAAATTCTTTTGGAGATGGTAATTTAGTTGATACTCCGTTGCTACCAGGAGTTTTAGGCTGCCACATGGACGGGACTGGCTGAGTGATAGAGCCAGATCTCTGTTCTCCACAATTAAGTCCAGTGCATACTTACTTTCCCTGTTTATTCCTTTCCACAGAGGACCTGCCATTATGCTTGTGCTTACTGACTGAAGGTTTGTTGACTCAAGGTGGGAGGCTGTCTGGGTCCAATGGCCAAGAAGGGTGGATAACAAGAATTATCCGCATTACCTGATAACAACACACATGCAGGACACACCTTTCTAAAGCTTCAACTTCACACCACCTGTTCTAAGTAATGGGGAAGTGGGGACAATCACCGTTCCCAACATACCAAGTATATAAATACTAGGTCAGAAGCAAGGTAAATTTTATTCTTAAAAAAAAAAAAAAAACTTTTGGAGTTTCTTGGCCCTACCTGGAATCAAGCTCTGATGAAGTAGGATACAATAATTACTTATTCCACAATGAAACATTTTGACTTTAGAACACTTGACATTTGTTCTCAATCTTTTTCTGCCCTAAATGCAGGAGAGGATAAACGCTGTACTTTTCTTAATAGCAGATTAATCACTGACTTAATTTCCAAAGGTATTTAGAGGCTTTTATTTTGTCCCCATCTTTTCCCATTTTCTTCTCGTATTTCTTTTCCTGTTCTTGCCCTTTTCACCTTATCTGGCATAATGAGTATTTAAATTCCAGTGAAGTAATTGCCTTAATGTTTTGTTTTTCGAAGAATCAGTGGCATTTACTTCACCTCTGCATCTTCACAAGACTATATTTATTCAACAGAAATCTATCAATAACACTATTAAGGGCTTTGGGGTTACATATGGCTCAGACAGTAAAGAATCTGCTTGCAATGCAGGAGACCCAGGTTCAACCCCTGGGTCAGGAAGGTCCCCTGGAGAAGGGAATGGCTACCCACTCCAGTATTCTTGCCTGGAGAATTCCACGAGCAGAGGAGCCTGGTGGGCCACAGTCCATGAGTCGCAAAGAGTTGAACATGACTGAGTGACTAACACACACAAAGAAGTATAACCAACCTCCTCCATCAACACGGCATACATTTTAAAGGAGACAAGAAATATTTGTGAGGAAATTAAATAATAATGTTATTAGTATAAACGATGTTTCAAGAAGGTCATATAATTGAATGCTACAAGTTATTAGTGATAGCAGTAACATTTAAAGACATACCATTTCCACATGAGTTCATTACGTTTTATCCTTATGGCAAGTCTCTGCAATGATTACCATAACTTCTATGTTAAATATAGGGAATTGTGGATTAGAAAGGTTACATGCTGGAGAAGGAAATGGCAACCCACTCCAGTACTCTTGCCAGGAAAATCCCACAGCTGGAGGAGCCTGGCAGGCTATTGTCCATGGGGTTGCAAAGAGTCGAACACAACTGAGTGACTTCACTCACTCACTGATGATTATATTAAATACCATTAGGGGATATAAGTGATAACAAATAATTCAAGGTGTTAACTACTTCAAACTGTGATGGTAAACACTGTTTCCTGGTGGCTCAAAGAAAAAAAGAAAAAAAAAAAAAAACGTTACATGGCTCATCTAGAAGGCATAGTTTTTAAGTGGCAGAGATAGGTCTCCATCCCAGGCTTAACTCCAGGCTCCAAACTGCTAGCAAAGGATGCAGAGCTTGTGGAGAGGAGGGGCCAGGGAAG